>NC_022022.1:3289058-3294063 GCF_000317375.1 Microtus ochrogaster
AAAAAAAAACAAAAAAAAAAAGCTCACATACAATATATATTATATATGATCATAGTGTATGTATATATGTTTATAATATATATGATCCCTCACTACTTGTGTGTAGTAACAAAAGCCTTTAATTTTAATTGCTAAAGGGGGCTGAGGTAGGAGGATCTTTGTGAGATCCTATCTTAAAAATAAAGAGCTGGGGGTATAGGTCAGCGAAGGAGCCTTGCCTGGCACAAAACACCCCGGCTCCAGGCTCACATCCACCAGCAAGCATTCTCTTCATGGCTCCCATCGAGATGGTTTTCCAGGTGAACACTGGACTTGTTCACCTTGCTGTCTATCTGCATTAGACATCAAGTAACAGACAGATAGGACTACAGATAGTGACAGTCACAATCCCTTCCTCCCCGGAGTCTCCCTTCCTCTCCTTATGTCCCTCCCTACTCAGCAGTGAGAACAGAAAATGTGGAGAGCGGTCACGGGTGCTGGGTTCCATCGCCAGCATCGAAAGAAAGGAAGACAAAAGCAGGGATTAATTAATTTAAATCAAATTAAATCTTGCCCTTTTTTTCTTTTAAATGATTTTAAAAGAAATTGCACACACCTTTAATCCCAGGACTTGGGGGGGGGGAGGGCAGAGACAAGCAGAGCACTGGTTTGCCCAGGCTAGCCTCAAGCTTTTGGTAATCTTGCCTCAGTTTCCCAAGTGAAGGGATTTTAAGTGGTTTATGACGTGCCTGACTGGAACTCTTGCCCTCCGTTCAGCTTCTTCAGCGCCTGTTTTCTTCTTCTAAACCTTCAGGACTTGGGGGCTGGGAGAAGGCCTAGCGGACAGGAGTGGCATTAGCTTGTTGTGGTGTCTGAGGTTTGCCAATCCCTGCTGAATAGCAGGGGATCAGGGCAGGAGGATCTCTAGTTCAAGGTCTGCCTGAGCTACAGAGAAATGTCAAAGTTACTGAAAATAACTCAAGAGATCATTCTCCTTATTCAAATATAATTTGTGCTAGCTGTGGGTGATTTATATTTTGTTAATTTAGAACCACGCTAGCAAAATTAATATGCTGGCCTTACACTTTTTTTCGTCCTCTCTCTCCATATCTCTCCCCGCTCCCCCTCCCCCCATGGCACTTAGGGTGAACCCTGAAACAGAGGCCACGCCTGGGAAATTTAAAAAGCCAAAGGAAAAGCGTGGCTCATTTTCTGCCCAAGGTTAGAAACGATCAATACTCAAGTGAAGGATGGGAAAGCTAGCCGACCAAAGAGAGGAGCGACAAGAAACCAGTGGAGGGAGTGGGGTCTCAGCGACAGCCGGCAGGGGCAGAGCAGGAACCGCACTTTGCAAAGCCCAGAGGCAGGAAAGTCCGAGGGGAGGGTACTCAGACAAACTGGGATTTCAGCCTTTTTTTTCTTCTGCCCAAATCCTACACCTCCTCTCTAACTAGACCTAACTATGGGGGCAGGTGAGGGAGTTAAAACACCCGATCCCTTCCTAGTCAGCGGCAGATACTATTACACAGTGGAAGAAGCATATTAAATGGGTAGTCTTTAGCTTCAAGAAGACATTACCCTCTCTCAGGACCCTTCTCTCTCCTTTTCTAGTCTTACCCAATCTCTTCCTCAGCTGAAGGCAAACCTTCACGGCCACAGTGCTTTGAGATTCCTCCAGAATAAGTCAAACATTGCAATTCTTGCTCCCAAAGAGGGGGAGAAGGTTTGTTTATAAAGGGGAAACGAAGGGAACCCCATTGCTTTCACTGCTCCCCGTGCCTAGCAAGGATCCCATTAGCGACCCAGGTGTAGAGACCGCAGACGGGACATCAGGTGTCAACTCCCCCCAAGCCGGAGAGGGAAAGGAGAGCTGCGAGAAGAGGCGAAGAAGACAGTTTGAAAACAAAGTTTTTACCTTAAAGGGGTGGATGCGTTTCCGGGAGTGGGAGAGGACTCAATTCTGGCGGCCCGACGCGGGAGGAGGGGACATCGTCGAGGGGCGCCGCCAGCGCCAGCTGCCTCCCAGCTGTCAGCCCCGGAGCTCCCACGGCTCGACACGGCTTTCCTCGCGCGACGTCCAGCCTGGGTCGTGGCCACTTCCGGACTCACTGCCAGTCCCGGGCACGCCGGAGGAGGGTGGGGGGCGAGGGCAGGCTGGGGACGGGCTGGGGACCGGTGGGGGGCAGCCCGGCGCTCCCGGGGCCTCCGGCGTCTTCAGGATTCCCGAGCGACTGAGTCTCCGGCGTGCGCTCCAGGCCCTGGCCGCAAACTGGTTTGCAAAGGAAGTTTGTGGTTTTTCTTCTTCTTCTTTCCCTCGGTCGGGACAAAGACAAATTAGCCGGTCCCTGGAGGAGGGGCCTGCTCAGGCGCGTGGGATTCCCATCAGGGCTGTCGGAGCCGGTGTGCAGCCAGCCGGTGAGCGGCGGAAAGGAAGAGAGAAAAACAACAGACCCTTTCTCTTCCCTCCGTGGCCGCGGGAAGGGACGGAGCGCGTGTGCCTCTCTGGTGAGAACCGGGAAAAGCAAGCGAGCAGCCTGGCTGGGCGGGGAGGAGCGGGGCGGGACGGCAGCAGTTGCTGGGCCCTCCCTGGATGCCGGCGGCCGTCCTCTGCCCTGGAGCCACGGAAGCAGGGCGAAAGAGCATCGTGTTTGCACGTTTACTCCTTTAGTGTGAAAGAAAAGACCCCGCTTCTGTTTTGCGGGACCCCCCCAGAGGGCTCCTTTCCAAGTCTTCCCTTCCTCCCTGTAAGTTTCCTAAAAGGCTAGAAATGAAAATGCTTGAGCTGTGTACCTGGTTAACACATCTAGGGTGAAGAAGACGCACCCTCGTCTCCTCTCACCTCCCTGAGGAGCAGGTACATCTGAAGATAGATTTAAAAATGAGGGGACAAGTTATGACAAAGGGACCCCCCCCCCCGAGTCTGCGCTGGGGCACGAAAGTGGCAGTTAAGGAGGCTGGAACCTAGCCTTACATTCTGAAGGCGCCTCTATTGACGTGGCTGCCGGAATAAGACTTCAAGCAACTCTGAAAGAGAGAACAGTTGCAACAGGGACCCAGGAAGCAAAGTCACAGTTGCATCAGTCCAAGAATGACAGGAGATATTTGTCCAGACTGTAAGGGGAAAGAGGCTGCAGAGTTAGGACGTTAGGAAGAGTTGGCACGACTGTAGATTTTAAGACGACAGGTCCAAAATTATGCTAATGTTTCCCTAGCATGAACAACACATCACTGGTCACACTAGGTCAGTTTGGTAAAGGGAAGAATTAAAATAAAACACCTAATATGGGAAGCTCTTTTAATAAGATATAGACATATGTTGTAATTTAAAGTCCCGCCCAAGCCAGGTTTGTGAATCCAGCATTCACCAAAGACTAACTTGGGCTACACAGCAAGACTTTGTATTTAAAAAAAATTTTTTTGAGAGATCAATTTACATTAATCTCAAACAGATGCTCGATGTAATATATGGAAAGATACTATACATAGTCCTATCTGGAAGAGCAAGTTCAGATGCCATAAAGGCGAGTTATTGTGACACATACACAACTTGTATGTCATAGCGCTCAGAAAACTGCTCGCTTGGGGGAAAACACTTAGGAGCTTCCGGACTACATTTCCCAGGAGGAACTGAGACATGCTCCTCCTTGACCTCCCATGAGTCTCTGGGCTCAGAACTCAGCCTCCGCCTCTGGGGGCGGGGCAACGCCGGAGTGCCGGATTACGCACTTCCTTCTGGGGTTCGGAGGCCGAACCCTTGTGTGGCGGGTTCGAGTCCCGCCCCCTGACTCTCGGCTCTAGACCCTGAGTCTGGGGCGGGGTGCATTCGGCCGGGTTACCTCTCCAAGCCGAGGGGGGACGGCACACCTCGGGCTTCACCATGGAGGACTACCTGCAGGATTGTCGAGCCGCTCTGCAGGTAACGGGTTCCGATCTGTGACCGAAAGGAATGCAGCGTGGGGTCCGGGAAGGACGAAGGTGTGGGATCTGGGGAGCCCGGACGATCCACCGATCGTGGATCTGTGGAGGGATCACAGAGGTGGACGCGGGGGAGCTGGGGACCAAACCCGTCGCCCATGGGCTGGAGAGCTGGAGAAGTGAGTCTCCCTTCGGTCCCCTGGGTCGGGTCCCTCAGCTGGACGAGTGAGGTGGCCGCCAGCCTCGCCCGGCGAGGTGTGTCTGTCCCTCTCTCCCCGCCCCTCTCAGTTTCCCTCCGGCGAGCCGGGCTGCTGCCCACCGACCCCCAGGTGAAGCTCGGGAGTGTGGGGGGTACCTGGGTGCGCGGCTTTATTGCCTCTGAATGGCGGTTTGCCTTCTTTTGCAAGACAGAGGCGTTCCTAGTGTTTTACTTTAAATCTCTGTTTTTCAGCTTCAGGCCCACAACTTAACATTCCTTTGCCTCCAGTGTTCTCCTTTAGTCTCGCTTTACACACAGATACGTAAAAATACCCCTCCTTGGTGAGGGATAAACACAAAGTGTGTTTGGAATCCAAACCATAAGCACGGCTCCAGAATGCTTTGTAGCTTATTTTTGGTGCTTCCTGCGCCAGCTGGACTCACCCAGCCGCGCTGACAGGCCACCGCAGCTTTGGATCGCTGTTCCCATTAGAGGCTCCAAGTCACCTGGCCGCCTACTGTGCGTTTCTCTGTCCCTGTAGAAACCTAGGCAGATGGCCGGCGTCCTTTAAAATAACTTAGCTGGGTGTGGTAGCCACTTGCCTCTAGTTCCAGCACTTGGGAGGAGGAGGCTGAAGGTTCACCACTTCAGGCCAGCTTTGGGGGGAAAAAAACCCTCAAAAAACAACAACCACAAGAATATAGAACAAGGGACTCTATTGCTTTCATAAAGTCAATTTTTTCCACTTCTTCTGTGTTACTGCACGTACTGGCTTTGGGAGAGCCTAGGCAGTTTGGATGCTCACCTTACTAGCACCTGGATGGAGGTGGGTGGTCCTTGGACTTCCCACAGGTCAGGGAACCCTGATTGCTCTTCGGGCTAATGAGGGAGGGGGACTTGATGGGGGAGGGG
>NC_022022.1:3294163-3294700 GCF_000317375.1 Microtus ochrogaster
ATGTTAACTATGACATTTAAAAATTACAGGTTTTTTGGAATCTATTGTTGTTGCTCTTTTGGACGTATGTCATTGCTTATGGAGGGGAAGAGACAGAAATCTTTAATAAATTAATTAATTAATTAAAAAATATATAGAGAACAAAATTTAAAATTTCCCTGAGCAATATTTTCTGGCCTTTAACAAACCCTGAAAGTCACCTAATTTGCTGTAGACGCTGGGATAAATGAATATTTTCAATTTGAATTTGGGGTGAGTTTCAATTTGATGCTAGCTACACTAAATTTTTCCTTTTGAAAATATTTGACCAGGCTGAATGCCTGTAATCTCAGCCCTTGGTAGGTTGAGGCAAAAGAATTGTTAGCTTATGTGTAGCCTGGGTTACACAGTGAGGTCTGAGGAAACTGGGTTCTATGAACTCACCCCTCCTCATAAACCCCTAGAAAAAAACAAAGAAACAAAAGTCCCATGGCATCTGGGGCAAGTTGTTTTAATTCATAAAGCAATTTGGAACCAGTTCTCACTGGTTACTTTTTG
>NC_022022.1:3295300-3299224 GCF_000317375.1 Microtus ochrogaster
CTGGAACTAGCTCTGTAGACCAGGCTGGTCTCAAACTCACAGAGATCTGCCTGCCTCTGCCTCCTGAGTGCTGGGATTAAAGGCGTGCGCCACCATCGCCCGGCGCTCAGTCATTTCTTTAACTCTTTAAAAATTGTTGATTTAAGTTTTATTTATTTATGTATTGGTGTGTTGGGGGCCTCGGCCCTGCAGTGGACACATGTGGCGGTCAGAGGAAACTTTGGGTAGTCTTCTCCTTCTGCATGTGGGTCCCAGGATCAGACTCCGGTGCTTGTGCTTGGTGACTTCTGCTGAGCCAGCTTATCCCCTCCCGTCTTCTTTCCTTCCTTCTTTCTCACTTTCTCTTTCTTTCATTCCTTTCTTTCCATTTGTCCGTCCTTCCTTCCTTCCTTTTTTTCCATAAAACAATGGGGTTTTCATCATAGCATTTGCACACGTGCGTGCGCGTGCACACACACACACTTAGACTCCATTCTCATTTCTTCCCCTTCATTGCTGGCTCTTGTTTTTTGAGACAGAATCTTGCTCGACAGCTGAGACTGCTCTGGGACTCTTGGTCTTTTTGTCTCAGCCTTCCAAGTGCAAGAAGGCATCAGAACCCACATGGTTGTGAGCCACCATGTGGTTGCTGGGAATTGAACTCAGGACCTTTGAAAGAAGAGCAGGTTCTCTTTACTACTGAGCCATCTCTCCAGCCCTGAAAGTTTTTTGTTTGTTTGTTTGTTTGTTTAAAGACTTACTTTTGAAGATTTTGGAAAACATTTACTTACTTTTTAAATTTATTTTATTTATTTATTTTTTGTTTTTCAAAACAGGGTTTCTCTGTGTAGCTCTGGTTGTCCTAGAAGTCACTCTGTAGACCAGGCTGGCCTCGAGCTCACAGAGATTCACCTGCCTCTGCCTCCTGAGTGCTGGGATTAAAGGCGTGTGTCATCACTGCCTAGCAAGTTTTCTTTTCAATCACTTGTGTGTGTGCATGTCAGTGTAGGTGCCTTTGGAGATTAGAGATCTCAGATTTCCCCTGGGGCTGAAATTACAGGAGGTTGTGAACAAGCCAATGTGGGTGCTAGAAATGGAACTCGGTCCTTTGCAAAAGCAGTAAACCCTTTTAACTAATGAACCATCCTTTCAGTTCCTAAATGTTTATTTATTTGTGTGTGCACGCGTGTGTGCATAAAGGTTTACTTATTTGTGTGTGTGTGCATGCATGCACATGCATGTATATGTGTCTCAGTGTATGTCTGTGCACATGCATGCATGCATCCAAGGAAGATGATGTTGGATCCCATCATCAGAAGAGAGTGTTGGATCCCCTGGAACTGGAGCTATGCAGTTGTGAGCCGCCTGACTTGAGTCTTGGGAACAAAATTTCTGTACTCTGGAGAGCAGCAAGCACTGTTAACTGCAGTGTCCCCAAACACTAATGCAGAGTGTTTATGACATCATGCTAAGTGTTGTCCTGTTGGAGATTTTCCAGCATCATGTTCTCTTTCCCACAGTTAGTGAAAAGCCCTTGGACCTGAAACCTTACCCAAAGCACGAATCTTCTTATCAGCGTTTACCCTTGTTTTGGTTAGGGTTTCTAGTGTTGTGAAGAGAAACCATGATCATGGCAACTTTTGAAAATGAAAACATTCTATTGTGGTAACTCACAGTTCAGGAGTTCGGTATGGTAGGCCATGGCCGCGTGCGGGCAGACAGGGTGCTGGAGAGTAGCTGAGATGAGTTGCCTACATCTTGCCGGCAACAGGAAGTGGCCTGTGACACTGGGAGTAGCTTGAGCATAAGAGAACTCAAAGTCTGCCTTCACAGTGACACTCTTCCTCCAACAAAGCCACACCTCCTAATAGTGCCACTCCCTCTAGGGGCCATTTTCTTTCAAACCACCACAACTCTCTTTACTCCCCCAACACCCGCCCCAGATCACAGCTCATCTACACTATTAAAAAATTTGGCAGTAGATTTGACTTCTCCAGTCCCACACTATCCCAGTCCTTTTCTGTATTCTTCCTCCAAGGATCTGAATCTAGCTCCTTTGTGAACCTGTGTGCTTCCTCCTGAAGGTGACTGAGCCTTAGAATCCTCTCGGCACACAGCCTCACTAGGTGTGAGTGAGTTGAACGTGAGACCCTAAGAATATTAGCTTTTAGGATTGTGACAGTATATGCCTAGGGGTACCAGTAATTTTGATTCTGTTTAATTATAGAAATATTACATAAGAAAAACATCGACACACAAAACAAATATGAAGTGAAAAAGATAAAGGCCTTTTTTTTCATTCCTGTCCACCCAGTTCCCCCGGAATCTGTTAACGTTTCCTTCTTTAAAAGGAATTTATGCATGTGTGTGTGTGTATATCTATGATTATCTGCCACATGCGCCCTTGGAGTTCAGAAGAGGGTATTATTAAATCCCCTGGAGCCGTTGTGAACCACTCCATGTAGGTGCTAGGGACTGCTGAGCTATCTCCAGTCTCTGTTAATGTTTCTTGTATAAAGAGATCCTAATCCCAGCCTGGTCCGTGTGCAAGTTCCAGGACGTTAAGGGCTACACAGAGAGACTGTGTGTCAGACAAACAAGAGTTTGTTTGGAGGGTCAAGCATAGGAATGCAGCTACGTGCACACCCTTGCCAAAGAGCAGTCTGATAGAGAGGGCTGTTCTCTCCGAGGGCCCGTGTGTCTTCAGGAGGGCTGTATGTGGGACGGAGAGGAGGAAGCTGGACCCTGGCCTAGCAGTGTGGGTCAGCAGAAGTAGTCTTGGTGACCAGCAGGATGATGGATGTCTCGGCCAGGTCACCCTCACATCTGCCTGTGTAAAGAGAGACCAGATTCAGACAGACACACCATTGACTTCTGTGGGCCTTGTGAATACTTGGCTCGTGCGCAGGCCAGAGACAGCTGATAATGTGGCCAGTTCTCCTGCAATACCATATTTTTAGGATGTGACACCAGAAAACTTTTCTGCAGCCTCTGCCACAATGACAATAGCATGGTCCACTTTAGAGAAATCTGCGTAGCTGGGCATGGCAGCTAAGACTGAGGTGAAAAGATACCATGTTAAGGAATAGCCTGAATTACAGAGCAAACTCTGGGCCAGCCTGGGCTGTGTTTAAAAAAAAATCAGAAAGAAGCTGGGTGTAGTGGCACACACTGTTAATTTCATCCCTTGGGAGGCACAGACAGGCGGATCTTTGGGAGTCTGAGGCCAGCCGGGTCTACACGGAGAGTTGTAGGACAGCAAAAGCTATATAGTGAGACCTTGTCTTGAAAAACAAAAATAGGAAAGGGGAAGAGGGAGAAAGGCCTGGTTTTTTTTTTTGTTTTGTTTTGTTTTGTTTTGAATGGGCTCCTATTCCTAGGACAGACTCCTCTTGCCCTTCCAGTGGGAAGAACTCTTTCTTTGGGGTGGGGCTCCTTCTCAGGCCTGAGGCTGCAGTCAGGAGTGGCTGCTTGTCCTTTATCAGAGTCCTCTCATTTTCTTGGGGTAAGGAGGGTGGGGGCGAGGGTGTTGTCTGGCCTGCCCCTCCCCTTTGTTAATATTGTGTAGAGTAGCTAGCTGTCATAACATATCTAGCTTCAGGGGTGAAGTGGTCTGTCTTTCTTTCTTTCTTTCCTTCCTTCCTTCCTTCCTTCCTTCCTTCCTTCCTTCCTTCCTTCCTTCCTTGGTTTGTTTGTTTGTTTTTGAAACGAGGTTTCTTTGTATTATCTTAGCTGTCCTAGAACTAGCTCTGTAGACCAGGCTGGCCTGGAATCCACAGAGATGCACCTGCCTCTGCCTCCCTGAGTGCTGGGATTAAAGGCATGTACCACCACCACCCTTCGGGGAAGAGGGTTTAGCCCTAAAGCCTCCTCCTGCCTGCCAGAGCCAGGGCAGAAAACAAAGTCCATCAGGATGTGTTGTTTTTTTTTGTTTTTTTTTTTTTT
>NC_022022.1:3299324-3304040 GCF_000317375.1 Microtus ochrogaster
GGTCTCGAACTCACAGAGATCCGCCTGCCTCTGCCTCCCAAGTGCTGGGATTAAAGGCGTGCGCCACCATCGCCCGGCCAGGATGTGTTGTTTTAACTAATGGGTCTTTTCTTCTTCTTCCTCTTCTTCTTCCTTTTCTTAAGGAAAAATTGTTTTTAGATTAATTTATTTTATTTTATGTGGATGAGTAATCCCTCAGAGATCGAAGAGGATGCCAGGTCTCCTGGAAGGGATGTTAGGGATGGTTGTGAGTTACTATGTCGATGCTGGGAACTGAACTTGGGTCCTCTGTAAGAGCAAGTGTGCTCTTAACCACAGTGGATCTCTCTAGCCTTACACTGATTTATTGAGTGTACACACACTCCCATACCACAGTGCACACTTGGCGGTCAGAGGACAGTTTTCAGGGGTTAATGTCCCACCATATGGGTCCTAGTGATTGAGCTCAAGTTGCCAGGCTGGATAGCATGCACCTTTACCCAATGAGCCATAATCTACCCCTTTCTTTTTTTCTGAAAGTTTTTTGGCTGGATGTGATGGCTCAAACTTTTAGGACCAGCTAGAGGATCTCTCTGAATTCCAGACCAGCCTGGTCTGCAGCATATCGAATTCTAGGACAGTCAGGGCTACACAGAGACCATGTCAAGACAACTGGGCATGGTGGCACATGCTACAGTCCCAGCACTTGAGAGGCAGAAGCAGCAGAATCACAGAATCACCACATTACCAGCTTGGCCTACGTAGTGAACGCTAGGTCAGCCGGCGATGCAGGGAAAGTGGGTAGGTTTGGTGGCACATGCCTTTGATCCCAGACGGAGGCAAGCAGGCCTCTGTGAGTTCAAGGCCAGCCAGGTCAACATAGCTAGATTCTGTCTTTAAAAAAAAAGTGTGTTTCCTGTGGCTCTCAGATTCTGTTTCTTCCACTGGCAGCTCGGGTTTCTCATGCTGCTAAGTTTAGCTGTGTTCTCCTGAACTCTTCCTCCGGTTAGGAAACGGACACTGTTTGGCCCATGTTAGCTGGCGGAGAGGTGGATTGGAGGTGAGAGTTCCATGCTTTTCCTAATTGGAGAGGACAGAGCTGACTGAGTTGGGGGCAGCCGTGCACCCAGGGGTCTTCATTTTCCTGACGAGTGCCCTCTTCACTCTCGGGGATCTCCCAGTTGGGGCCTAAGCTGTGTTATGAATTAAGACTACACATTCATGCGACGGTGTCGAGCCCCTTCAGTATCATCTTTGCGGAGCACTGCAGCTGCGGGAAGCTGGGGGGATCACTAAGAAGGGCTTCACAGGTGAGAGGGCTTTTTAAAAGGTGCGCCAGCTTGAGCAGGGAGGAGCAGAGGAAGAAGGGGCGCTTCGCTACAGAGGAGGCTCTTAGGGGATATCTCACTTAAGCCATACAGTGGCAGGAATCAAGGCACAGCGTGACCCCCTCTGCTGTTCTACAGTCTCACTCCGGACTGACCTGGACTGCTGTGTGGCCCTGCCTCAGTCCAAAGAACTGGGGTTAAAGGTGTGCGCCAACATGCCCAGTTTATCCTCGTTAAAAAAAAAAAAAAAGTTAGCTGAAGCCAGGTAGTGATGGCACACGCCTTTGGTCCCAGCACTTGGAGGCAGAGGCAGGTGATCCCTGAGTTCAAAGCCAGCCTGGTCTACAGATCGGGTTCCAGGACAGCCAGTGCTAAACAGAGAAACCCTGTTTTGGAAAAATAAAAAACCTATTTTTAATTATATGTATGTGTAGGAATGTATATGTAAACAGAGATGCCCCCAGAAGCCAGAAGAGGGCATAGGATCCCTTGGAGCTGGAATTACTAGCCATTTTGAACGCACCCAATGTAGAGATTGAGAGTCAAACTTGGGTTCTCTTCAAAAACACTCATAAACCATTTCTCTAGTCCATAAAATAAAAAAAAAATTAAACATTTCTGTATATATTTTGTGGGGGTGGGTAGCATGTCATAGCATATCTCTTAGCCGGGTGGCGATGGCGCACGCCTTTAATCCCAGCACTCGGGAGGCAGAGGCAGAGGCAGGTGGATCTCTGTGAGTTCGAGGTCAGCCTGGTCTACAAGAGCTAGTTCCAGGACAGGCTCCAAAGCTATACAGAAACCCTGTCTCAAAAAACAAACAAAGCAAAACAAAACCAAAAACTCCAAACTCTTTCCACCGTGGTGTCTCTGGGGATTGAACTCCGGTTGTTGTGATTGGCAGCCTTTGCCCACTGGCCATCTTCCAGCCCTGTCCTCATTTTTACATAGGACCCCATATCGAGTAAGAAGCAGGTTTGAACTGAAGTGGTCCGTGATTATCCAAGAGGTGTTCTGCTGCATCCAGAGACAGAATGGAGCCAAGAGGGCCTCGCAGGGCACACACACATCATGGCTTGGTGGGCACATAGTCGAGGCAGTCCTGGGTCGCGAGGGGTGGGAGGGCCGGGAAAAGGAGCGAAGGCTGCAGATCTTTTGTCACTGCACCTCAGGTCCGGGGGGATCTGCCTGGCGGAGCATTCCTGCTGCCTGCTTCTGGCTTTGACTGAGCCCCGGAGCTCGACAGCAGCCATTTGTCCTTTCTCACACTGTGGCTCTGGTTCCTTCCTTCTGATTTCCTTTACCTTCCTTCCGTGCTGGGCACCTGACTTGCTGTGGTTTGGCCGCCTTGTTCCAGTTCCTAGAGCTCCTTCCTCAGCCTTTCCCCTGACCTCTTACCCTTCCCTCCGGGTGGGGCGCGTGGCCTTTCGTGTTTACAACCCCTTCATGCTGCAGTGAGTCAGACGGCTCTGAGCCACTCGGTGCTAGAGTTTTCCTGTCTCTTTGGTCCACAGCCGTCAGGGTGATTCTCAGTATCTACAGACAGAGGGGCTATTTCTTGTCTCAGAAGTCAAAGGAGATATTATGTCATACGGCCGGGGTCTTTGGTATAGAGTTATTGGAAAAGAGTCTAGTGTGTGCCATGTCATGGTGGTTTATGTGTAGAATCCCAGCATTAGGGAGGCCGAGACCGGATGACTCAAAACAAAACATTAAAAAAGAAAGAAAGTTGGGGCCAGAGCGATGGGTCAGGGTTGCTAATCCCAGCTGTTCTTCCAGAGGACCCTGGTTCTGTTACCAGCACTCATTTGGTGGCTAACAGTGGTCTGTAGCTGCAGTTCAGAGAGATACTCTTTGGTCTCTGTGGGCAGTGCATACATGTGTTATACAGACAAACATGCAAGCAAAATACCCAAACACAAAAAAATAAAAATAAATCTCCAAAAATGATTTAAAAAAGAAAAAGTTGTGAAAGCCCAGCCCTTCTGAGGTGCTTTTGATATGACTGGGCCCACACTGCACACACAAACACAGGCTGGCTGGTATATCTGTCATTCACACGTTCATCATCTTACACGCCTGCTTTTTGTCTTTGTTATCCCCTTCAAGACAGGGTCTCACCGAAGCCCAGGCTACAGGTCACTGTGTAGACCAGGTTGGCCTCAGACTTGCCTGCCTTTGCCTCCCTAGTGCTGAGATTAAAGGCGAGCCCCACTCCCAGCTCTTTTATTTTTCCTTTGACAGTGTCTCTTGGAGCCTCAGTTGGCCTTGAACTTGCTTTGTAGCTGAGCTTCTCACCCTCTTCTACGCTCTTACCTGGGAGGACAGGCAGGTGCTGCCACTCCGGCTCACAGTGTTGGGTTATTGGACAAGGACTTCTTTCACCAGGGCAAGCACTCTGTTACCTGAGCTGCGTCTCTAGTCCTGATGTGTTTTGTTGCTGTTTGATTGTTCCTTTGGCTCACATAGCACAGGCTGGCCTCAATCTCACAACGCAAGCGAGACTTCTGGTCCCCTGTCCCCATCCCGAGTGGAGTGAGGTCGCAGGCATGCACCACTACACCAGCTCATGGTTTGTTTCCTGAAGCAGGGTTTTGCTATGCAGTTTAGGCAGGCCTCTAACTCCCTGTAATCCAGGCTGGTCTCAGCTTCCTGGGATCACAGGTATAAATAACCACACCTGACATGGGGTTCATCCAAAAAAGTAATTAATTTATTTTGTGTATGTGCACACATAGTAAAGTCAGAGGACAAGTTCTCCTTCTGCCATATGAGACCTGGAGATTGAACTCAGGGGTTTGCACTTGGCCGCAAGGGCCTTCACTTGTTAAGGCATTTCTCTGGCCCAAGGGTTCCGTACCCTTGAAGTAGGCCTACAGAAACGGGCATGCCAGACCCTGAGAGCAAACATCCTACATGTTTGCCCCAAAGGCCTGACAACCCCTGCTTTTTGTTTCTCTTGTGGTACAAGTAAGAAATGGGGAAGAGAGTGGATTGCAAAAAGAAGCCTGTAGGTGGGCTGGAAATATAGCTTAAGCTCAGTGCTAGAGCGCTCACCTAGCACATTCAACTCCTGAGGTGCCGTGGAATAACCCTCTGGACACTGAGTATGTATTACTCTCATTGGTTAATGAAGAAGCTGATTGGCCTATACTATAGCGAGATGGGGTAAAGTTGGGGGGGAACAATCAAATAGGACACTGGGATGAAGAAGGGTGGAGTCGGGAGAGACACCAGCCAGCCTCTGGAGGAAGCAGGACGTGTAGAAAATGAGTTAAGCCATGAGTCACGTGACACAGATTAGATAAGAAATATCTAATTTAATTTAAATGTCAGAGGTAGGTGGTAACAAGCCTGAACTCTCGACCGAGCATTTGTAATTAAGGCTCCATCTTTTTTTTTTTTTTTT
>NC_022022.1:3304199-3305812 GCF_000317375.1 Microtus ochrogaster
TGGGTTTGGCTCTCAGTACCCACCTGGTGGCTCACAACCATCTGTCACTTCACTTGCAGAGGTTCCCATGGCCTCCTAAGGTCTCTGCAGGCACCAGGCACATACATGGTTCGTACATAGTCAGGCAAAACCCCTATACATGTAAAATAAATAAACCTTAAAAAAAGAACAAAGTTGTCTATGGCCGAGTATCTCCCTAGTCTGACCTGTTTGGTAGAGGGAGGAGGGTTGCATATCTAAGCAGGGTCATTGTAGGTTCCCCCAATTTTCCCTAAGAGCAGCCAACGCTCATAAGACAGAGCCTTCTCTCCAGCCCTCATGCGCAGCTACTAAAGAGGCTGCTGCTTTGGTTTTGTGGTGCTGGGAACTGAATCTGGGCATAGGTGGAGCTTTCCTGTAGTGCAGCCGTTCTCAAATGGTCATCAGAAGTTTAATATTAATTACAAATGCTCACACTACTTGATAGCTGCCTCTTGCTATGTCCAAGTCTTCCAAACCCCTTTGCTAGTTTACTCAACTCTGCCTAGCACACTTCCTGACAAGAAGCACGGTGGCTTTCTACCTTGTGGCTCCTACTTGGACCCTAGTAGTCCTAGGCTGGGGCAGTTTATCAAGTGTGGAGCCAGGCTTTGATTGCTATGACTGTGCTGCTATCTGTGCCTCCCGGGTGTGTTGTGTTAAGGGGCGGCTGCGGGGCTGCGTCCCCAGCACCCGGCCGCCCACATGGCTAGCTCTAGCTTGTGCCCCGAAATAATTACACAGAAACTGTATTCTTTTAAACACCACTTGGACCATTATATCTAGCCTTTTCTCAGCTAACTCTCGCACCTGGACTAGCCCATTTCTAATAATCTGTGTAGCCCATGAGCTGGCTTACCAGGAATGATCTTAACCTGCATCTGCCTGGAGTGGGAGAATCAGGGCCTTTCTGACTCAGCTTCTTTCTCCCAGCCTTCTGTTCTATTTACTCCTCCCGCCTATGTTTTAACCTATGAGGGCCAAGCAGTTTCTTTATTGCTTAACCAATGAAATCAACAGATTGATATATGACACTCCCACATCACGGGTGGAGGCCAGAGATGTTGTCAAAGTTCTCTAAGGGGCTGGACAGCCCCTACAGCAAAGGCTTCCCTGCTCCAGTTATCAGTGCCTGGTAGGCCGTGTTTGTTCTCAGTCAAGCCTGATGACCTGATTTGGCGCCTGGACTCCACACGGTGGAAGGAGTCGCCGTCGGTGCTCCACGAGCACACAGAATAGAGATATGTTTTCTGAGACAGGGTCTCACTGTGAGCCCTGACTGACCAGGCTGCTCCCAAACTCGCAGGCCTCCTGAGTGCTGGGGTGGAAGGCAGGTGCCACCATGCCCAGCCCACCACCCTACTGTTTTAAAAATAAGCTAGCTTAAGCCAGAAGGTGTGGCTCAGTTGATAGAGATCTTACCTAGAATGCACAGCCCGGGGTTCAATTTCCAACAACACATAAACTGGGCACAGTGGTACGTGCCTGTAACGCCAGGGCTTGGAAGGTTGAAGTAGGAAGATTAAAATCAAAATGTTGAGAACTGTTTGGATTATTTAGAAAACCCTATCTCAACAGTAAGATATATATATATA
>NC_022022.1:3306207-3309480 GCF_000317375.1 Microtus ochrogaster
AGTTCGAGACCAGCCTGGTCTACAGAGCTAGTTCCAGGACAGGCTCCAAAACCACAGAGAAACCCTGTCTCAAAAAACAAAAACAAAAAACAAAACAAAACAAAACAAAAAAAAAAAACAGCCTGTCTGCTATTGTAGATACTGTCGTCTAAATGTGTTTGACGATTTTGAAAGCTCAGGAGATTAATGGGAACAAGGCTAATGTTATCAGTTCTCTCTGCCTGCATTATCAGCACCTGGACTTGTCTCTTTCTTTTTTTCTTTCTTTCTTTCTTTCTTTCTTTCTTTCTTTCTTTCTTTCTTTCTTTCTTTCTTTCTTTCTTTTCTTGAGACAGGGTTTCTCTCTATAACAGCTCTGGCTGTCCTGGAACTAGCTCTATAGACCAGATTGGCCTCAAACTCACAGAGATCCACCTGCCTCTGCCTCCTGAGTGCTGGGATTAAAGGTGTGCACCACCACCTGGCTAGCAGATGGACTTTTCAAAGTTCCATGCCACACGTGGAAGCACATACCTTTAATCCCAGCACTGGGAGAGGATGAATTCAAGTCCAGCTAGGGCTCCATAGTGAGACCCTGTCTCAAAACAAAACACAGAAGTTCCTGGCTGAGGAGATGACTGTCTAGTTAGCATTACTATTGCTGTGATGAAACACCAGGACCAGCCGGGCAGTTCTAGGCCAGCCTGGTCTGCAAGAGCTAGTTCCAGGACAGGCTCCAAAGCCCAGAGAAACCTGTCTCGAGAAACCAAAAGAAAAAAAGAAGCACCATGACCAAAGCAACTTGGGGAGGAGAGGGTTCATTTGGCTCATGCTTCCACATCACTGTTCCTCATTGAAGGAAGTCAGGGCAGGAATTCTAACAGGGCAGGATCCTGGCGTCAGAGCTCACACACAGGCCATGGAGTGGTGTCACTTACTGGTTAGCTCCTCGTGGCTTGCTTAGTCTGCTTTCTTATAGAACCCAGGACTACCAACCCAGAGATGACACCACCCACAATGGGCTGGGCCCTCCTATATCAATAGCCAACCAAGTTAGTCAAGGCTCCCTTCTCTTCAATGACTGTAGTTTGTGTCAAATTGACATAAAACGCGCCAGTACAGTGGCTGAATGAATAAAGTATTTATCGTGAGAGCGTGAGGGCAGAAGTTCAGATCCCAGAACACATGTAAAGCCCGATGCCACAATCTGTTGTCTTAGTGCACTTACAGCAAAGCCAGATGGGTATCAGGGACAGGAGAACCTCTGGAAATGTGTGGACCTGCAGTAGTGAGTAAGAGACCCTCCCTCAAAAGAGGAGGAAGGAGAGGGCCAACATCTGAGGTTGCCCTCTGACCTCTGCATGGCACAGTGTCTTGCTCAGACATACACACTTACGGGCACACCCAAATTCATTTAAATAAATAGATGTTCAAGCTAGGCACCAAAACAAAAGTCCAGAGCCGGTCCAGCAGCAGCAGCCCCTTTACTTCTGTAGTCAGCGTGCAGAGTGATGAGGGGCTGGCGAGGTAGCTCAGCGGCTGAAGGTGCTTGCCTTCAGCCTGTAAGTTCCGTTCGCTGGTTTTTTCTTCCCACCGTGTGGATTCCCAGAGCCCAACTCAGGTCACCAAGCAAACACCTTCTCCACCGAACCTCTTGCCGACTCTAGATTTTATTTTCACCTTCATATCCAGAGCCTCTTTGCTTATTTCTTTAGCATAGAAACTTAAAAGTTATTATTTTATTTTGAAAATAGGGGCAATGAGTGGCAAACCAGCCCTGATATCCTTGAGGGCATGGCATAACTGTCCATTACCAGAACATTCTGTCTCTGACTACAGTGAGAGCCCAAAGATGCGTAAGCAAACAGGTAATTGTTAAGTGTTCTGAAAGTTAATGCGCAGGGACAAGGTTGGTGGAGAGGAATAAGTGTCTTTCTGCCAACTGGATGTATATAACTGCATAAAGACTAGCCAAGCCACGAGGGCCCTCTCTGCTGATCCCATGTCAGTACCGTGTCCTTAAGGGGTGAGAAGATGTCCGTGAGGCCCCACATGAGTGGGAGGTAACGGGAAAACACACAGTTTTATGAATTCCTTTTTTCCCTCCAGGAGTCCAGGCCTCTACATGTTGTGCTGGGCAATGAAGCCGGTGACTTAGACTCCATGGTGTCTGCTCTCGCCCTGGCCTTTTACTTAACAAAGGTGAGTACCGAGAAACAGTCCCTTAGAGTGAAAAGATTTGGGTTCAAGACCCAGCTCTATCATTTATTACTATTTAGCATTAGTGCTGGTGCGCATTGGTGCATACCTTTAATCCCAATGCGCAGGCAGAGGTAGGTGGATCTCTGTGAGTTCGAGGCCAGCCCAGTCTACAGAGTGAGTTACAGGACAGCCAGGGCTGTTTTTTTTTTTTTTAATTTTTAATTTTTTTTTTTTTTTTTTTTGGTTTTTCGAGACAGGGTTTCTCTGTGGTTTGGGAGCCTGTCCTGGAACTAGCTCTGTAGACCAGGCTGGTCTCGAACTCACAGAGATCCTCCTGCCTCTGCCTCTCAAGTGCTGGGATTAAAGGCGTGCGCCACCATCGCCCAGCTATTTTTTTTTTTATTTTATTTTAGACAGCCAAGGCTGTTACACAGAGAAACCTGTCTCAAAAAACAAATAACAACAACAACAAGAATTTAGCATTGGCTAAACTGAAGCTAAGCCTCAGCTAGGTGTGAGGGTACATGTCTGTAAGGCCTTAGAGTGGGAGCCGAGGATAAGGACTAGCCTATTTCATTTAAAAAAAGAAAAAGAAAAAGGGCTGGAGACATGGCTGGGAGGAGCAGAGCTCAGTTCTCCAGCACCTATATGGTCCCAACCATTTATAACTCCAGTTCCCGGGGATCCAGTGCCCTCTTCTGACCTTCACAGGCACCAAGCACACATGTGATACGCATACAGCACCCAGGTCAGATACCCAAACATAAAATAAATCCATAAAAAAGAAAATAAACTTAGAGAGAGGTTGGGGTAGCTCAGTCAGCAACGGTCTTGCTGTCTTGCTGTGCAAGCGTGGAGAACCGAGTTGGATCCCCAGAACCCACAGGAAAAGGTCAGGCGTGGTGGCACTCCCTGCTCATCCCAGCACTAGAGCGCAGGCAGGCAAATCCCTGGGGCTCAGTGGCCACCATTTAGCCTACCTGTTGAGTTTTGGGCAAGTGAGAGAATTGTCACCCTGTCTGGTGGCAATTCTGTTTTGTTTTGTTTTGTTTTGTTTTGTTTTTCGAGACAGGGTTTCTCTGTGGCTTTGGA
>NC_022022.1:3310695-3312199 GCF_000317375.1 Microtus ochrogaster
GGTTGTGAGCCACCATGTGGTTGCTGGGAATTGAACTCAGGACCTTTGGAAGAGCAGGCAATGTTCTTAACCACTGAGCCATCTCTCCAGCCCCTTGTTTTGTTTTTTCTGAGACGAGGTTTTTGTGTTACAGCCTGGCTGCCCCAACTTGCTTTATAGACCAGGCTGGCCTTGAACTCAGAGATCCACCTGCCTCTGCCAACAGAGCACTAGGATTTAAGGCATTCACCACCGCCTCCCAGCTAACATGGAATTTTTAATTCTGCCTCTACCGCCTGTGTGCTGGGATTACAGGCATAGGCCATACTGTTGGGAATTCCTAGGCCTCTTGCGCACCAGGTAAGTACTATACCAACTGAGCTACATCCCTGCCGGTTCAGGTCAATTAAAAACCATTATTTTATGTGTATGGATGTTTTGCCTGGGTGTATGTCTATGCACTATGTGTATGCCAGGTGCCCTCAGAATCCATAAGAGGGCATCAGATCCCCTGGAACCAGAGGTATAGATGGTTGTGAGCTGCCATGTGGGTGCTGGGAATGGAATCTGGTCCTTTGGGAGACCAGCCAGTGCTCTTAACCTCTGAGCCATCTCTCCAGCCCCTCAGGTTAACTCTTAATGGAGGGCTGATAATCTCTTCCCTGTACCATGAAGTCTGTATGCAGGTCTTTCCCATAAGTCAACTTGTTGATTTCTGTGCTATTGCTGAGAAGGAGGACAAGAACCACCCTCTCAGAACGGCAGGGTACAGCTCAGCCATAGAATGTGTGCTCCCAATGTTAAGCTCTGGGTTTGATTCTCCAGTTTAAAAAAAAAGTCACCCTTTTATTTTTTATAGATTTGGTAATTGGTTCAAAGGCGGCAATTGCTGGGCGGCAGTAGTTCATGCCTTTAATCCCAGCTCTAGAAGGCAGAGGCAGGCTGATCTCTGTGAGTTCGAGGCCAGCCTGGTCTACAGAGCGAGTTCCAGGAGGACAGCCAGGGCTACACAGAGAAACCCTGTCTCAAATAAAATTTTTTAGACATTTATTTATTTAATAAGTGTGTGGTGGTAAGTTACCCCAGGTCATGTATGCTTTGGACTGTTTTTTACATATGTGTGTTAGTGAGTAAACCCAAAGCCCAATCTTGCTACTTAACTCTTCCTTGCTGTTTCCAAAACCTTCTGATGTCTTCTTTTCAATTCCTTACCAGACGGCGGGGGCAGGAGAGATCTTTATACCGGTGTTAAACATAAACCGTGCTGAGCTTCCTCTACGCGGGGACAATGTCTTCTTCCTCCAGAAGCTTCAGATTCCAGAGTCTGCGCTGGTTTTCAGGGATGAGATCAACCTCCACGCACTGCACCAGGCTGGCCAGCTCACCCTCATCCTTGTTGACCATCACGTCTTACCCAAGTAAGTGGGCCCAGTGGTGGGGGACTGAGCCAAGTAAGAGGGCGGAGTCAAGTAAGTGGGCGGACTGAGCCGAGTAAGTGGGAGGAGTGGTGGGGGACTGAGCCAAG
>NC_022022.1:3312425-3319853 GCF_000317375.1 Microtus ochrogaster
GGAGTCAAGTAAGTGGGAGGAGTGGTGGGGGACTGAGCCAAGTAAGAGGGCGGGGTGGGGGGGGACGGAGTCAAGTAAGTGGGTGCTCATCCTGCATTTTAGACTCGTGGCTGACACAGAAGGAAGGGGGTTTGCCTTCTGGAGTCTCAGAGGCTAATTTTTGTTGTTTTTGTGATTTTTGTTTGTTTGTTTTGTGCAACATTGACTGGCCTGGAAATCATTGTGTATTCCAGTCTGGCCTCAAACTCAGAAATCCACCTGCCTCAGAAGCTAACTATAATTAATGGGTCCTATCCAGTATGAACAACCTATTAAAATAATGTCATTTCTCTAGTTATATGATGTTTATGATAGAAAGAAATAAAAATACCTAGTGAGTTCAAACTAATCATTCAAAATACCTTAGATCTGCCTTTAATGTCAGAACCTTTTGCTGTTTTGAAACACAGGAATACTATGTTCTAGTAGACTCTAGAAATATCAGTCAGTCTGTTCAACAAATGTGTAAATGTGTACATCTATAATAATTCCACTTCTAACTTAGGACTACAAAATGCTGCCAGAAAGCAACATAAGTATGAAATTTGCTATTCTTCAAAATGCATGGTTTTCCCTTGAGCACACTGTGGTTATAGCAATGAGTGGTGGGTCCCTGAGGGCATCCGTGAGTTTATTCAGTGAAACCTTTTTCTGAAGTGGATGAAGGTGGCCAGTCTCATGAATCTTTCCGTCAGGAAGAGGGCAGTAAGCAAGCAGATCATCACCGTGGATGCTGGAGGGAAGTGGTAACTGTCACACTGAGGATGCTGGGACTTGATGGACTAGACATGGACTTATCTCATTGCACTGGAGGGAAACTGAGGGCCTCAGTCTGTAGAGGAGCTGGCCCTTGAGCCTAGCCTACAAAGAGAACTTGGTGTTTGTCCCCTGCAGGGGTGGGAAGGTGGCTGAGAGGAATTAATGGAAGCGAAGCCAGGCAGACATGAAATTGCACACTGAGTTGGGGAACTGGGAATTGTTTTGTGCAGCTGACATTAAATGTGTGGGAGAGGTAAGCCGTGAATTTATGCGACCGAGGTGTGCGAGGCGGATCATGAAGGCCGTATAGGGCCTTTTGAGAGTGTAGACTTTACTTTTAGGTAGCAGAAAGTTTGTGGATTATATTATTCCAGATCCTAACAGAATAAAGTTTTTTATTGTTGTCTTGTTTTTGTTTTTAAGTAAGTGATCATTCAGGAAACGTTTGAAGGTTTAATGAGCCCTGGTGAAGAGCCAAAACAGTCTAGGGGCTCCAGAGGGTGTAGCACAGGTGTGGGAAGGAAGGCATGGATGGGTAAAGCCCTAACCTGGTGACCTAGTGGTATTTGATTGTCAAGAGAAGGTTCTCTGTTGAGTATCAGAGTGGACACTCAATTGGAACGGCAACCTAAAGGACAATGTAGGCATTCATAGCAGACGCTTCACAGGGTTTGTTGTTTAAATGCCATTTCAGATGCCACATTACAGTAGAGAAGAGTGAGGCGGGGGTAAAAGTGACCTCTATGTGTTTGCCTAAGGCGCCCACACTTTTCTTTGCGGTGGAGACTGACTGGTTCTGGCATCTGGAGTGCTCTTACGTTTCTCTCTCTTCCTGTTTTCTGTGAACCACCGCCCTCCCCAGAAGTGACGCTGCTCTGGAGGAGGCGGTAGCAGAGGTGCTGGACCATCGACCAATTGAGCAGAAATACTGTCCTCCCTGTCATGTTTCAGTTGAGCTGGTGGGGTCCTGTGCTACCCTGGTGGCAGAGAGAATCCTCCAGGGGGCGCCAGAGATCTTGGACAGACAAACTGCCTCCCTACTGCACGGTAAGGGATCAGTTTTGGGTTAGGACCTGATTGGTTCCTTTGCTCCCTTCCCACACAGGGAGCGTGAAAGTCTAGCCGCTTGCAGCCTTGTAACTGTGCCCTAGAAGCCATCCCTCATCACAGAGGGCGAGGGGTCGCTCGCGGTAGTTGGGCATTTTTCTCACTGCCTGGGGTTTGTGTTGGAGACCATGGAAAGGAAGCACAGGGCAGCTGACCTTGGCAGTTCCCTCTGGCAGCTGTCTGATAGAAAGAGGACTCGCGGAGAAATAGGAACGTCCCACCAGGAAGCGGTTGACAGCTCTCCTCACCTTTTTTCCTCTCGTTTTTCCACCAGTTGTGTGTGTGCTGAGACTAGATTGTCCGAGGCAGTCTCTTCCAGTGGTAACAGCCATGATATCTGTGGTGGAAGATAAAACCCAAACACAGAGGGAAGTAGGCACAAAGCTTCATCTGTAGCCAAGCAGCTATTTGAAATTCATAGCTACTGAAAGAGGGGAATCTGTTTTTCTGTGGAGTGACTTTAGGTGTTATCAAACACTCTTCAGGGCAGGCTCCATTCTTAGGAATAGTCAGCCAACAAAAACCCTGGGTTTTTGCTTTTGTATTTTTGTCTTTTAAAAAAATATTTTTTTTTAAATTTTCACATGGACGTGCGTTTTGCCTGCATGTATGTCTGCACTACATGTATGTCTGGTACCCTCAGACACTCAGAAGAGTGTCATTGTTGTGAACTGCCGTATGGGTGCTGGGACTTAAACTTGAGTCCTCTGGAAGAGCAGCCAATGTTCTTACCTGAGCCATCTATCTCTCTAGCCCCTACCTGCTTACTTGAGAGAGAGAAAGAACATGCAGTTGGGTGAGTAGGGAGGTGGAAGCAGAGCTGGGGAAGGGAAAAGAATATTAAATTTTCAAAGAATAAATAAAAATGTAAAAAAAAAAATCTGTGATGGAATTTGGCTTACTGAGGAACTGGATTCCCCTGAGGTTGTGAAACCCACAAGGCCCAGGATGCCCAGTCTTCTTTTTATTTTATTTATTTACTTTTATGTGTGTGTTTTGTCTGCATATATATCTGCATAATGTACATGCCTGGTGCCTAGGGAGGCCAGAAGAGGGCTTTAGAGCTCCTGAGCCTGGAGTTGTCAGCTGCCGTGTTGGTTCTGGGACTCTGTAAGAGGAACCAGTGCTCTTCACCGCTGAGCGTCTCTCCAACCTCAGGCTTCTTGTCCACCTTTCCAGGCTCTTCATTGTGTTTCACTTTGGGAGTTCACACTTAGGGCATGGTCAGTCCAAGTGTATTGTCTGTTCTCATGGTTTGCCCTGGCTGTACTCTGATTGTGTCCATTGGGTTTGGACTTACATGTGTGCCAGTGGTTGTGACTTGCTCACAGGACTCCTGTTCTTCCATATCCCTTCCCTTCGTAGGTACCATCATTCTGGACTGTGTCAACATGGATGCAAAAGTTGGAAAGGCAACCCCAAAGGACAGCAAATACGTAGAAAAGCTGGAGGCCCTCTTCCCAGACCTTCCCCAGAGAAAGGACATCTTTGATTCTCTGCAAAAGGCAAAGTTTGACGTCTCGGGTATGATGGATTTCCCACATGAGGAACTCAGTGGGCAAACTTTGAACATGGCATCTGGAAAGGTGTCAGAGCGATGTCAGAGCGTTAAAATGGTTTACTGTGTACACCAGAGAGAAGCAAGGGGCATCATGGCTGCCCATGAACGATCAGTCATCTGCTAGGTTATTCCATCCTGAGTTTGGAAGAGATGAGAAGATCTGGGGATGGTAGCCCATGCTATACTCCCAGCATTGGTGAAGCCAAGGTGGAAAGACAGAAGGTTCAGGGCAACCTGCACTGCTTAATGAGTTGAAGGACAGAATGGTTTATAGAAGGAGACCCTATCTCAAAAAGTGAAAGCTACATAGACAAACCCTGTCTTGAAAAAAAAGATAAAATAAAAGGGACTTAAAAAAAAAATCCAAGACTAGCTGAGAAGTGGTAGGTGTACACATTTAATCCCAGGACTTAAGAGACAGAGGCAGGTGGATCTCTGTGAGTTCGAGGCCAGCCTGGTTTACAGAGTGAGTTTCAGGACAGCCAGGGCTACACACAGAAAACTATGTCTCAAAAAATCACAAATAAATAAACAGACAAATAAATAAATAAATTTAGTCCTAAGGCTATATGCATAGCCCAAATGGGACTTGATGGCTAGGAAAAGGGAAAAGAAGGAAGTAGGTGGCTAGGAAGGCAGGTGGGCCTGGGGATACTGAGAGGGTAACTATGATCAACGTATTATATGAAATTCTCAAAGAATAAAAATTGTAGAGTCCCAGTCTAATCTGAGAATGTAGGCCATAAATAACATATATGGGGGGTAAGTTATCAGAGCAGGAGCCAGCAATTCAGTGTATGTCCAAAGGACAAAGAGAACCAAGGACTCCCATAATCTACCTGTTGGCGTAAGAAAAGCAAAAAAAGGCCGGGCGGTGGTGGCGCACGCCTGTAATCCCAGCACTCGGGAGGCAGAGGCAGGCGGATCTCTGTGAGTTCGAGGCCAGCCTGGTCTACCAAGGGAGTTCCAGGACAGGCTCCAAAGCTACAGAGAAACCCTGTCTCGAAAAACCGGAAAAAAAAAAGAAAAGAAAAGCAAAAAAAGGAAGCAGAAATGTGACACTTAGGAAGTTAAAAGAAGACGGAAAGGAAGAAAACCCCAGGGCCAAGGATGTAGCCAAAGAGCAGGCCCCACCTAGCGTGCACAAGGGCCCAGGTGTGACCCCCAGCAAAACCAATCAATAAAGAAAGGGTGATGGGGACAGAAGGAGGCTGGGGAAGAGGTAAAAGCCTGCTGTGTTGGTTCTGGTTTTTCGTTTGCATTTTTGAGGTGTTGTGTTTGTTTTAATGATGTGGTCTCACTGTGTAGCCCTAGCTAACCTGAAACTCACGGTATAGACCTGGCTCGTCTCAAACTCATGACTCCATAGCCCTGGGATAACAGTGTGCACACCACACCCAGTAAACCGCCTCTTCTTTGACCCTTCTGCAAAGTCCCTTACTCTAAAGGTGACCATTCAACTCTTCTGACCTGATTGTTACCATCTTATAAATTTTTTTATTTTTTAATTTATGGGTGTTTTGCCTGCATTTGTGTCTGTGTACTATGTACATGTCTGATGCCCTCAGAAGATAGAGAAGGGCATCCGATCCCCCGGAATTACAGTTACTCAGTTTTGAGCTGCCATGTGGGTGCTGGGAATTGAACCCTGGCGCTCTGGAAGAGCAAATAGTGCTCTTCGCTGCTGAGCCATCTCTCCAGCCTGTGACCTGACTAGTCAAGTGATCCCTTCTGTAATTACATCTTCACTTATTGCTCCCGTTTTCCTCGTCTTCCCTTTATGGTGTTAGGCCACATCCCCTCTCTGACTCCTAATTTCCTGTCTCTTTTCTAGGCCTGACCACTGAGCAGATGCTCAGGAAAGACCAGAAGACCATCTACAGACAAGGCACCAAGGTGACCATCAGTGCAATCTACATGGATTTGGAGGTAAGAGCCAACCGCCGGTGTGAACGTGAAGGGAGCATCTTTCTTCATCCATAAGACTTTGCCCTTCACTCCTGCCCACTGTGGGCTACCTTGGTACCTTTCCATTTGTCCTGGTGTCCTCTGGGATTCCCCACAGCCCATCACCCCTCACTGTGCTGCTGTCATAGCCTGGGTACTAGCTTCTCTGCGCCCACCTCAGTTTTGCATATAATCAGTGATTTTGTATATATGTATTTTTTTAAATATATATTTATTATGTATACAATATTCTGTCTGCGTATGTGTCTGCAGGCCAGAAGAGGGCACCAAACCTCATTACAGATGGTTGTGAGCCACCATGTGGTTGCTGGGAATTGAACTCAGGACCTTTGGAAGAGCAGGCAATGCTCTTAACCGCTGAGCCATCTCTCTAGCCCCCTATGTATGTATTTTTTAAGAAATACTTTAACAGGGCTAGAGAGTTGGTTCAGTGGTTCTTAGCATTGTTCACTTTACAGAGGACCTGAGTTCAGTTCTCAGCACCCACATAGTGGTTCACAGTGATTTGTACCTTTAGTTCCAGGGACTCTTGTGTTCTCTTCAGACGTCTATGGGCCCCAGACACACACACAGTACACTTATATAATGTAGGCAAAACACCACTCATAAAGTAATCTAAAACGAAAATATATATATATATTCTAGCCATTAACAGCTGAGCCATATCCCCAGCCTTTTCAAAATATTTCTAAAATTACATTTATGCCAGGCATGGTGACACATGCCTTTAATCTCTGCGCTCTGGAATCTCAGAGGTAGGCAAATCTCTGAGTTTCAAGCCAGGTGGGGCTACAGAGTGATACCCTTTCTCAAAACAAAGCAGAGAGTATTTATTGGTGTTTGTGAGCATGTGTGTCCTATAACACACTTACGAGGGCCAGAGGACAGCAAGCAATAGTCAGTTCTTTGCTTCTACTATGTAGATTCTGGGGGGCTGAACTCAGGTTGGCAGCAAGTGCCTTTACCCACTGAGCCATCTGCTTGGCCCTATTAATGTGGTTTTCAAGACAGGCTGGCATAGGACTGTGTAGTCTAGACTGGTCTTGAATTCAAAACAAGCTTCCTGCCCCTGCGTAGACAGAAATGGCTCAGGCATATTCCTAACTAACTCTTATATCTTAAATTAACCCATTTCTGTTAATGTCGCCATGAGGCTGTGGTTTACCGGTAAGGATTGGCGTCTTTCTCCTTCTGTAGCTACATGGCGTCTCATTGGCTCTGCCTATTTTCTCTATATATCTGTTTGGATTTCCCACCTGACTTTACTCTGTTAAGCCAGTGGCCAAAACAGCTTTATTCATCAACCAATAAAGGCAGCACAAATGCAGAAGGACATTTCACATTATCTCCCCTTTTCTGTCTGATTAAAAAGGAAGGCTTTAACTTTAACATAGTAAAATTACAACTATAAAATGGCCCCACATTGGGCGCCATTAATAAATGGAGACTACAATTACATTTTGCCTGCCACCCAGACCCAAATAATCAAACATAAACTGTATTTAATTACAACACTGTTGCCGGGTGGTGGTGGCACATGCCTTTATCCCAGCACTCAGGAGTCAGAGGCAGGCAGATCTTTGTGAGTTGGAGGCCAGCCTGGTCTAGAAGAGCTAGTTCCAGGAAGGCCCCAAAGATACAGAGAAACCCTGTCTCAAAAAAAAAAAAAATTCCCTTTATGGGCTGGAGAGATGGTTCAGTGGTTCCAGAATGACTGGGTTCATTCACAGCACCCACATGGCAGCTCACAGCTCTCTGCACCTCCAGGTCCAAGGGACTCAACACTCTTGTACATTACATACTTCCAGGTAAAACACTATTATACAGGAAATAAAAATAAATAAATTGTTTAATGCAGTGGGACAATGGTCCTTAGTATTAAAAGAAATTAATTACAACACTGTTTGGCCAGCAGCTCTGGCATATTTCTAGCTAGCTCTTTTTTTTTTTAATGTTCCCTTTTTTTATTTTTTTTATTTATCTATTTATTAAAG
>NC_022022.1:3325099-3326758 GCF_000317375.1 Microtus ochrogaster
GTTTTTCAGATTATTGGGTGAATTCTTGCCTTGGCGCCTGCCCATCTCCTCCTATCAATGCTATCTAATGGGTCTTTTAAAACTGGATCAGGTTTCCCTGCTGGCCAGGGGCTCCTCTTACAAAATGCCCTCGCTCTGTTTCCTGGCTCCTGCGGGGGGGCCAAGATCCCTCTCACCCCTCAGAAGGGTCTTCAGGAACAGGAACAGGCTCCCCGTTTGCCAGGGACCTCGCCAACAAAAGGCCTACCTCTTTGATTTAATTGTAATGGGGCGATCTGCTCTCTGTGTTGCGCACCGTCCCCGCCACCGTGGCCTGCGTCTGTCACCACGCCCGTCCCTGCTGCCTGTGGCCTGCGTCTACTGCTGCACCGGTCCCCGCCGATCCCCGCCGATCCCCGCCGGTCCCCGCGCCTCTCCTAGCTAGCTCTTATATCTTAAATTAACCTATTTCTGTTAGTCTATATATTGTCCTGTGGCATTAACTCATTTTCTACAATGTCTTTCCTTGGTCGCTAGCTGACATCTGCTTGACTCTGCCTACTCTCTCTCTATCTCTGTTTGGATTTCCCATCTGGCTTTACTCTGCTAAGCCATTGGCTGAAACAGCTTTATTCATCAACCAATAAAAGCAGCACATATACAGAAGTACATCACATATCATCCCTGCTTCTAAGAGCTAAGATTACAGTCTTGAGCTACCATAGCCAACTGTAGAATGATCCTCAACAACTAAGAGTGATCTGCTCTTATAAAGGACCAAGGTTTGGCCCATGTCAGGCAGTTTATAACTACTTATAAGTTCTAGAGACTCCTATGCTGACTGGTCTCTGTAAGTATCTTCTCTCACACAGAAACACTTATATACACATAATTTTTTTATTTTTGAATGTATATATATATAGCCTGAGAATATTTATCTTAGGCTAGGTGTTTTGGCTAGTTTTATGTCAACTTGATACAAGCTAGAATCATTTGTGAAATGGGAACCCCTGTTGACAAAACATCCCCCATAAGATCGGTCTGTAGGCAAGACCATATGGTATTTTCTTAATTAGTGGTCAATGTGAGATTGATTGGTCTGTTAGTCCTGAGTTCTATAAGAAAGCAGACTGAGCAAACCATGTGGAGTTACCAGTAAGCAGCACCCCTCCACGGCCTCTGCATCAGCTCCTGCCCTGACTTCCTTCAGTGATGGACTAAGATGTGGAAATATGAGCCAAATAAACCCTTTCTTCCTCAAGCCACTTTTGGTCATGTTTCCTTACAGTGATAGTAACCCTCACTGGAACACCAGGTATGGTGGCAAGTGCTTTTAATCCCAGTGCTTGGGAAACAGGCCAGCCAGGGTTATGTAGTGAGACCCTATCTTAAATAAGTAAATAGATCAAATAATAAATGAGATCACATCCAGTCCCTCCTTGCTTTATTCTTTTTCACTGTGTTTCTTACACAATCTAAAGCGTTCCTTGTACCTTTCTCTGACCTCTGACCTTTACTCTGGCCTTACCTCCTTCCAGCCCTGGTGGTTCTGGTCTCCAAGGGCATCAGCATTCATGTGCACATGCATACATCATTCATCAGCATTCATGTGCACATACATACATCATTCATCAGCATTCATGTGCACATACATACATCATTCATCAGCATTCATGTGCA
>NC_022022.1:3326878-3336042 GCF_000317375.1 Microtus ochrogaster
TGCACATACACATTTGTACTTAAAATTAAATAAATATTTGAAAACAATAACAACAATGAAGGGCTGGAGAGAAGGCTCAGTGGTTCAGAGAACTTGTTTCTTTGTAGAGGACCTGAGTTTGGTTCCCAGCATGCACTTGGAGGCTCACAAGCATCTATAATTCTAGTTTCTGGAGCTGGAGAGGTGGCTCACTGGTTAAGAGCACTGACTGTTCTTCCAAAGGACCTGGGTTCAAATCCCAGCACCCACATGGCAGCTCACACCCGTCTGTGACTCTAAGATCTGACACCCTCACACAGACACACATGTAGGCAAAGCACCAATGCACAGAAAATACAAATAAATAAGTTTAAAAAGTTTCGTAGAATCAGATATTCTCTTCTGACCTCTGTGGACACTACCAAGTATACACATAGTACAAGTACATACACCCAGTCTAAACGCATAAAGTAAATAAATCTAAACAAAAAGTACTACAGTTCCTGTTATACAGTAGTCTTATAGATTGGTCTGTTTACCAGTGCTGAGGACATGCTGGGCAAATGCACTACCACTGAAATTGGTTAAAGTTTTCACGCCCCTCATTCATATATTTCAGGTATGAGGTCCCATGTGGATCACACACACAGTTTAAGAAACCATGGTATAGGGGCTGGAGAGATGGCTCAGCGGTTAAGAGCACTGCCTGCTCTTCCAAAGGTCCTGGTTTCAATTCCCAGCAACCACATGGTGACTCACAGCCATCTGTAATGAGATCTGGTGCCCTCTTCTGGCCTGCAGACATACACACATTCAGAATATTAAATACATGATAGATAAATAAATCTTTAAAAAGAAAAAAATATAGACAACACGAAAGGGTTGCCACGCAGCCTAGCCACTGTACAGACTGACACTTTAGAATGCAGCGATGCCTCAGGAGCTCGTCAGGCTCAGTCACCAGCTCAGATCCCCAGGACATGGGCACCAGCAACTCCAGTGTCATGCAGGGAGGAGACAGGCTCACTGGGGCTTCCTGGCCAGCAGCCTAGAGACAGGAATACGGCAAAAGTGATAAAGCAGCACACCTGACGTCCTCCTCTGGTCTCTGCGCATGCACATATACACTCATGTACCATGTGCATATATCACACACGCACACTAATTGAAGAAAGGCCAAGAATTGAGAAAAGCCCAGTATTATGCATTAAAGAAAACGCTGCATGAAAAATATTTGGGTGATATAGATTAGCAAAGAGCGAGCCAAGGATGGTTTACCATCCTGAAGGGAAACCAAGGCAGGACCCTGGAGACAGAACTAGCTTGCTCTTCATGGCTTGCTCTGCCCGCTTCTTATACAACACAGGCCTTTCTGCCCAGGGTTGGCACCACCCACAGTGAGATGGGCCCTTTCCTGTCAATCATTAGTGTGAAATGCCCCACAGGCTTGTCTACAGGCAGGTCTAAGGGAGGCATTTTTTCTTGAAGTTTTCTCTTCCCAGGCGACCAGAAACTCTAACTAGCACATCCGGCCACCACTCATGCTTTCCTTCTCTGTTTTCTTCAGGCTTAATCCTTAAAACAGTTGTTTGGTAAATGCTGTCTTCTTATTTTATTGAGGAAGCCTAGGCCTAGAAGGCGGGATGATTATCACTTTTTTTTTTTTTTTTTTTTTTTTTTTTTTTCGGTTTTTCGAGACAGGGTTTCTCTGTGGTTTTGGAGCCTGTCCTGGAATGATTATCACTACTTGATCTTATGCCTAAGAGGCACTGTAGTAGAGCTAATTTTTAAAACAATTCTGTCTTAATCGGAAGCCTGCATTCTCCCCGTCTGTCACAGCTCCAGCAGAAATGCTCCATACCGTTGTAGTGGTATACACAACTGAATCACATGCACAGACCGCTTGTTAGCAAGGATATGGTCTGGCTGTACGCGTCCCTTACTTGGTAGTAAGAAGTCTGCCTGAACCTTATAGAAAAGAAAGTGGGAAGTACACTTAAATGCATTGGCACAGGGAACCACTTCCTAAATAGAACCCTGGTAGCACAGACACTGAGAGAAACAATAAATAAACTGAAAAGCTTCTGTAAAGCAAAGGACACAGTCAACAAGACAAAACGACAGCCTACAGAATAGGAAAAGATCTTCACTAACCCCACGTCAGACAAAGGTCTGATCTCCAAAGAAATTGGACACCAAAAGATCACATAATCCGATTAAAAAATGGAGTACAGACCTAAACAGAGAACTCTCAACAGAGGAATCTAAAATGGCTGGAAGACACTTAAGGAAATGTTCAACGTCCTTAGTCATCAGAGAAATGCAAATCAAAACAACTCTGAGATTCCATCTTACACCTGAAAGAATGACCAAGATCAAAAACACTGATGACAATTTATGCTGGAGAGGTTGTGGGGAAAAGGGAACACTTCTGCATTGCTGGTGGGAATGCAAGCTGGTACAATCCCTTTGGATGTCAGTGTGGCGATTTCTCAGAAAATTAGGAAACAACCTTCCTCAAGACCCAGTAATACCACTTTTGGGTACATATCCAAAGGATGCTCAGTCGTGCCACAAGGACATGTGCTCAACTATGTTCATAGCAGCTTTGTTTGTCATAGCCAGAACCTGGAGACAACCTAAATGCACCTCGATCAAGGAATGGATAAGGGAAATGTGGTACATTTACATAATGGAGTACTACACAGAAGAAAAAAATTAACAACAGCTTGAATTTTGCAGGAAAATGGATGGAGCTAGAAAACATTATTTTGAGTGAGGTAACCCAGACACAGAAAGACAATTATCACATGTACTCACTCATAGGTGGTTTTTAAACATAAGACAAAGAAAGCCAGCCTACAAACCACAGTCCCAGAGAACTTAGACAACAATGCGGACAGTAAGAGAGACTTACATAGATCTAAGAAAGTAGAAAAGGACAAGATCTCCTGAGTTAATTGGGAGCTTGGGGGACCTTGGAAGAAGATTGAAAGTGGTGGGGAGAGGCAGGGAGAGGAGCAGAGAAAAATGTAGAGCTCAATAAATATCAATTAAAAAAAAAGAATATGATCTGACTGTAAGCATCCCTTACTCGGCTTCATCTTTCTAGGCCTTTCTGCAGCGGCTGGACCTCCTGGAAGACCTCAGTGCTTTCTGCCATGAGCACAGCTATGATGCCCTGGTTGCCATGACTATCTTCTTCAACACTCAGAATGAGCCAGTACGACAATTAGCTGTTTTCTGTCCCCACTCGGCACTTCGAATGACAGTAAGTCTTCCATCAGTCAATCTGAGGGTCAGTGACCAGAGTGTGCCTTTGTGTTCCATAGCTCTGTGCTGAAAGACCTTGCCTCAGGCTGTATCTTTATAAAAGGGCGTGTTTTAGTTTTATTCTTATTTATTTATTTTTTTGAGACAGGGTTTTTCTGTGAAACAGTCCTGGCTGTCCTGGAACTCACTCTGTAGACCAGGCTGGCCTCAAACTCATAGAGATCCTCCTGCCTCTGCTTCCTGAGTGCTGGGATTAAAGGCGTGCACCACCACCACCCGGCATAATTTTTATTCACTATTGTGTGTTTGTGTCCATGTGAGCATGTGCACATGTGTGTGTATGAATGCCCGTGGAAGCTAGAAGAGGTGTTTAGATCCCATGGAGCGAGAGTGACATAGCCATCCAACATGGATGGATGCTGGAATTCAGTTGTCCTCATGACTGTGCAAGTGAAGTCTCCAGCCCCAGGGCCAGCTACTCAGAATCTCATAGACAAGGACCAGGCCCCGTGCGTGTTTTAATCCACATGATCTACAAGGAGTAGCCTTGTAATTGTATGTAGTCATACAATTACTGAGAAAAGCACTCCTAAAGCTAGAGACAATTCCTGCTTACGAGGAGTTTAAAGCAAACTCTGGTTACAAGGAAATGTCAACCTGGACTTAAAAATTTGCTCTTAACTGGGCATGATGACCCAGGCCTGTATTCCTGGAACTTAGGGAAGAGACTGAGGATTTAGCTCAGTGATAGAGTATTCACCTAGCCCTAGCCCTGGGTTTGCAATACCATTCAAACAAAAACAAAAACAAGAAACCACAACAAAAAACATAAAAAAAAAAAAGCCAGGTGCGGTAGCACATTCCTTTAATCTCAGCTCTCAGGAGGAAGAGGCAGGCAGATCTCTGAGTTCAAGGCCAGCCTGGTCTACAAAGTGAATTCCAGAACAGGCTCCATAGCTACACAGAGAAACCCTGTCTCCAAAACAAACAAAAAACCTAAGAGAAAATCAATTCTTTCTTTTCATTGTCTTGGCAATTTATGGACAGAAGGGTGTGGCCCAGGGGTGGGGCACTTCACTTGCCATGTGTGTGTGTGTGTGTGTGTGTGTATGTGTGTGTGTGAGAGAGAGAGAGAGAGAGAGAGAGAGAGAGAGAGAGAGAGAGAGAAGAGAGAAGGGGGCCCCACCCCACCCCTGCACACACAGTAGGACCCTTTTCAGCTGTGCACCAGCTAGAAGTTGTGTGCACCCGGGAGAGGAGTGTCTGCCTTTGCTGCCACGTTTCCTTTGTTTCCTCCCCTGGTGTAGGGTAGCTGGCACATGGAGAGAAGTAGGTTTTACAATCAGGTAGACGTGATTTCTGTCTTGGGTTCCTGCCCACTCGCCCTTTGAGCTAAGCCAGAGGACTAGAGTCAATGACTCAAGTAAGTGTCATCATTGCAGTCTGCCGTGGCCGTCAGCGTAAAGTGCGTTCTGAGGCAGAGTCTGTGTTCATGTGACTCTTACCAACCATGCTAAGGGAAGGTACTTCAGCTATAAAAAAGTATCCTCCCAGCTTCCGGAACCTACTCTGCCACTCTGATGACGGTAGCTACCCGTGCTCTTCAGGCTGGGAGATAGGATCTTTTTACTGTCTACTCTGCCATCTCATCCCTCCCTCCTAGGTAAGACATTTAGAACACTACTTTTGATGACAGTCCTGTCAAGAGGGAGAGAGACAGAGAGACAGAGAGAAAACCTCTGTGTACTTTGATTTCAAATATGTCATCTAAATAAATGTTCCAGCCATGCTGTGTGTCTTATAATATCAGCACATGGGAAGCTGAGGCAGGGGCATTACAATGCATTCAAGGCCAGCCTAGGCTGCTTAGTAAGTTCCAGGGTAGCAGTATGTGTTAAGACCTTGTGTCAAGAAAGAAAAAGAAAAAAGAAAAAGGGAGGTGGGGAAGTGGTCTGGAAATGTCAATCATCTGCAGCTTGCTTGCCGGATGCTTGAAGCCCTGGATTTGATCCCAGGCACCTCAGTTGGGGATGCTGGCACACAGGTAACCTCAGCACTGAGAAGGCAGAGGTGGGTGGGTCTGCGTGTGTTCCAGGTCAGCCATGACTACACAGTGAGACCCTGTATCAGCAAACACACAGAATACTTTTCCCTCCGTCAGAAACCTCAGCTCTCTGCTGTGCCAAATTTAGCATCAGCCTTGTTCTTGTCTCCTGCAGATCTGTGGCGTCCTGGAGCAGTCCACCTCCCCAGCCTTGAGGCTGACCCCCATCCCGAGCCTCTTCCCTGACCTCCAGACCTATCTTCAAGGCAACACCCAGGTCTCTCGCAAGAAACTTCTGCCTGTGCTCCAGGAAGCCCTCTCAGCCTACTTTGACTCAAGGAAGATGCCTCCGGGGCAGCCTGAGGTAGTGGGAATGTCCAGGGAGCAGGCGGACAAGGAACTGGACAGGGCAGGTAACTCCCTGATGGCTGGACTGAGTCAGGATGACGAGGACCCTCCGCTGCCCCCCACGCCCATGAACAGCTTGGTGGATGAGTGCCCTCTGGATCAGGGGCTGCCTAAGCTGTCAGCCGAGGCTGTCTTTGAGAAGTGCAGCCAGATCTCGCTGTCCCAGTCCGCCAGAGTCTCCCCATCAAAGAAGTGACTGTTGGGAGGGTGGGGAGAGTGGAGGAGGTGGCTGCCCACCTCAGGTGCATGTTTGGAGATGTCTGACCATTTCAGCAAGCGTGTCTGTTGCTCCAGGATCTGGTGTACTGTTCTCCTAAAGCTGGGAGGGAAGAAAGCAGCTGCTGTGAGAATGGCTTCCTGCCTCTCCCAGCCAGTCTCTACCAGTCAGACAAGTTTTATTATTTTATTATTTAATCTGCACTGATTTTCCTCTGTTCGAATTTTGATGGGTCTGGTGTGATATGCCACTGTCCTAGCAGAACGGGACTGAAGGAATGTAGACCCCATCTTCATGTCTTCAGAAGGCCCATGGGCAGAGCCAGGATCTGTCAGGAAACCAACTACTTGTCTTCTTGAATTCTCCGTTTCATTTTTTAAAAGTTCTTCTTGAGACAGAGACCCGTGTAGCCCAGACTTGCCTTGAACTTTGTATGTGTCTGAGGCAAGCCTTGAACTCCTAATCCTCCTGAGTGGAATTGTAGTCACGTATAACCAACCATACCTGACTAGTCTCTCATCTTTTTTTTTGTTTGTTTGTTTTGTTTTTTTGAGACAGGGTTTCTCTGTAGCTTTGGAGCCTGTCCTGGAACTCACTGTAAACCAGGCTGGCCTCAAACTCACAGAGATCCGCCTGCCTCTGCCTCCTGAGTGCTGGGATTAAAGTCGTGTGCCACCACTGCCAGCCTCGTGTCTCATCTTGCACCTGTAGCTGGACTTTCTATTTCTTTGCCTGCTTCTGTCCCAGGGTCACAGGAAGCCTGAGGAGACCCAGAGCATCAAGAGGTTCTTGGCTTCATGGAGCAACCAGAAAGGCTGTTAGTACCTTGTAGGCATTTTTTTTCCTAGGAGGGCAGAACTTGATTGGGCCATGGATGTCTCCCGCCTCAGTGGCTCTGGCAGGTTCTCGTCTGTCTTTTCTGGTGTTGCTCATGATAAAGAAAGCATGGGTGGGTCTTCTGGTGAGACATTTTCCTATCTGTAAATGAGGGTTAGGAGTAGATGTCCCGGTACCCTTGACCTGCCCCCTCTTTCTGTCAGCCTGTCCCTTCTCTGCTGTCTTCCCTGGGAGTGCTCAGAGTTGCTGGATTGTGTGTGTTTATTTGTGATTGTACCAAGGGACTTAGCCTCATGTAGCATGTACAGGGATACATCATGACCCGGCAGCGAGCTCTCTCCCAGTGACTGGTCTGCATGTGTGGTCTCTCCCTCTCCCCCTTTTTTTCAGCCAGCCTATTTTCCCTGTTCTTACCCCATTTAAATTGCAAACAATATTGATGAACTGTAGGATGTGGTGGTTTGGGGCAACCCGACTTCACTTTAGGGTACGATGTCTGTAGCCATTGGGAACGTGAACTATTGGTGCGATCACTGAACCAAAGGGATTGTGTCCTGTGACTTTGGTACTTTGTTTTGCATTTTTGTTTTGTATTAAATACTTTCTTCCTGTTTGAGTTCTTGTCTCTTTTTGTAATTGGGCCTGGAGAGTCTGAACAGCATGCAGCTCACCTAGCTCACCTGCTTGTGCTCTTCTGATAGTGGCTCCACCTCCGACAAACCCCTCTCTCGCTCCTGCTGTTGACTCAGCTGGAGCGCTCAACCTTCCCTATGTGATTTCTGTCACATAGCTGTGCTTAAAATATTCAGTCATGGCCTCAGGTTGGTTTTTGTTGGTTTGTTTTTTGAACAGGGTTTCTCTGTGTCTCCCTGGATGTCCTTGAACTCGCTCTGTAGAGCAGAGCAGGCTGTCCTGAAACTGAGACCCACCTGCCTCTGCCATCCTAGTACTGAGATTAAAAGCGTGCGCCACCATGACCTGGCCTGTTTTGTTTCTTTTTTTTTTTTAAATATTTATTTATAGCCGGGCGGTGGTGGCGCACGCCTTTAATCCCAGCACTTGGGAGGCAGAGGCAGGCAGATCTCTGTGAGTTCGAGACCAGCCTGGTCTACAGAGCTAGTTCCAGGACAGGCTCCAAAACCACAGAGAAACCCTGTCTCAAAAAACCAAAAAAAAAAAAAAAAACACACACACAAAATAAATATTTATTTATTTATTATGCATACAATATTCTGTCTGTACAGAAGAGGGCGCCAGACCTCATTACAGATGGTTGTGAGCCACCATGTGGTTGCTGGGAATTGAACTCAGGACCTCTGGAGGAGCAAACACTGCTCTTAACCACTGAGCCATCTCTCCAGCCCTTGTTTCTTTTTTTTGAAACACTCTCCCAAACTGCCCTTGCTTATCAAACACCTGGAGCTAACCTCTAAGGTTTAGCAATCCTCCTGCGGAAGCCTTCCCTTGCTGAGCTGCGATGTGAGATGCCCAACTTGTCTTCTCTTTTCCTCATGCAGGGAAAGCAGGTCCAAGATGGACTTAAAGCCTTCGTGTGTGTGTGTGTGTGTGTGTGTGTTTCTGGTGATTGAACCTAGGGCCTCGTGCACGCTGGGCCCGTCTTCTGCTGCTGTCCTTTTTTTAGTGGTTGCTGCCTTTGAAGCTGCGGCTGTCCTAATCAGCAACCACAGCTCTGCCGCTACCAGCGGCCAGGCTACAAGTAGCGCAGTCTGAGGAAATTTCTATTCCCTCTGGCACCACGCTTTCAGAGAGAACTTTCTAAGTTTCTATTCCCCCTAAAGATCTCGTGATTCAAAGGTTGAGGTAGAATCTTGCTCCCGGGAGAGTCTGAACAGCGAGCAGCTCACCTAGCTGCCTCCTTGTGCTCTTCCTGGCCCCTCCTTATAAACCCTTCACCACCTGGCTCCACCCTACTCCTTCCCGTCAGCTAGTTGCTGGCTCATCCTCCAGACTGCCGGTAAATTTTATTTAGTCAAATACATCTTTGCATCATTAAACAAGTGTTCCGAGCATAAATAAAAGTAACACACCTTAAAATAATATTCTACAACAGTCTACCACTGACCAGTTTTAACTTTGTAAGACAGGGTCTCCCTAAATTGCCCAGGCTGGCTTTGAACTTGCAGTCCTGCCTCAGCCTCCTGAGTAGCAGAGGTTACAAGCCCTCACCGGGACCTGCTTTTAAAAGCTACCTGCTGGGGTTTCAAGACGATGTGGACAGAGGCACTCAGTGCCAAGATGACCAACCGAAGTTGACCCTTAGGTGGAAGGAGAGTACCAGTCTCACAAGATGTCACACACACTAAATCATATTTTAAAAATAAGTTAAACCAGCCGGGCGGTGGTGGTGCACGCCTTTAATCCCAGCACTCGGGAGGCAGAGGCAGG
>NC_022022.1:3336142-3340620 GCF_000317375.1 Microtus ochrogaster
AGGTGGATCTCTGTGAGTTCGAGGCCAGCCTGGTCTACAGAGCTAGTTCCAGGACAGGCTCCAAAGCCACAGAGAAACCCTGTCTCAAAAAACAAACAAACAAACAAACAAAAAAAAAAGAGCTAGTTTCAGGACAGGTTCCAAAGCTACAGAGAAACCCTCTGGAGGGAAGGGGGCGGCGGTGAGGAGTAAAAGTAAAACCTAGCTCCTAAGGAACTGAGGCAGAAAGATCACCCCCATCATACTGTTTGAATGTAAGACACTGAAAAATAAAGGTTTGGGGAGCTGCCTTTATGGATAGGCACTTATTCAAGCAGGAGGACCCAGGTTCGGATCTCCAGAACACACAAAGGCTGGGCGGATTGTGCGTCCAGCTCTTGGGGAATTGCTGGGGTTAAGCTGGCTAGCTAACACTAGAAGACTCAATCAGTGAGCTCTGGATTCAATTGCGTAGCCAGGCCTCAGATTTTCTGGAAAAGATTCTTATCCATCATTAGCTTCAGGCTTCCCCAGGAATGCAAAAACATAAAATTATCTTTTAACGTCCCCCCCCCGCCCCTTAAAAGAGCGAAACAAGGGACTTCCAGGTTATGAAGAATCCGGACTGGAGAACAACAAACGGCCACCCTAGAAATCTCACTCTCCACCCGAAAGCCCGCCCCCACACGAGAGGCTGGGCTTTGGGGCAGACCTGCTCCTTGGGAGGGGAGGTGGCAAAACCTGTTTGAAGATGAGGTTGCCTCCCTTCCACACCTCCTTAGAGGCCAGAGCATCAGCTGAAACAGAAAAGGAAAGAGTGGTGGGAGCTGGGGTCACAGCCTCCTACCCTTCATAAAGTGTTGAGAGAGCTCGGGACGCCGAGGAAGATGGGCACTGTGCAGGAAACGGAGAAACTGACATTAGGAGGAGCAGGGTGAGTAAGGGCTTGCCCTGACTACAGGCGAAGAGGGCGGTTCCTACCAGTCAAGGCTTCCCGGATTCCTCAAAGAAGAGCTCGAAGAGGAGGGACAGGGTGGTTTGAGGCAGGAACGTATACAGAATGGAACAATTCCCCACAGTTGAAAGTTCCTATCTTACATCAGATAGACCACCTTTCTCTTACTTATCAAACCCCCACTCTCTAGAATGGAAATCTGGCCTGGCCCAGAGCTGATTTTTTTTTTTTCGAGACAGGGTTTCTCTGTAGTTTTAGAGCCTGTCCTGGAACTAGCTCTTGTAGACCAGGCTGGCCTCGAACTCCCACAGATCCGCCTGCCTCTGCCTCCCGAGTGCTGGGATTAAAAAGGCTTGTGCCACCACCGCCTGGCCAGAACTGAATTTATACCCGGGTTCTGCTTCCCAGTGAATCTGTCCTTTCTCCCTGTCTTTGGACGGGCCTCATTTTCCCAGCGCAGCGGAGGGAAGGCGGGGCTGACCAGGTGCCATCTCCTAGTGCTTTGCTTAGGGTTAACTGGCCAGGTTTGTCTGGGCTCCCGCCAGTTGTGGTGTGAGATGCCTTCCGTGCCTACACTGCAGGTGAAGTCACTACCACAGAGGCAAAGGGATTGCCTGATGGCCCTGCCTCTCTGCTAAACTCATCCGTAGGTGGTTTGATTCAGCCGAGTGGAAAGGTAGAATATCTGTATACAGAGACGAGTGTCCTCCTGTTCTTCCCGGCTAGTGCTGCCACCTGCTGTCTATACTGAATAGGTTGTCTCATGATCTTTTCTTCTTGGGGGCCGGGGCTGATGTCAGGACTGGGGAGAAGGCAGGAGCCGCAGAGCCAGGAGCAGCCCTGAGACTCGGAGAGCTGGAGCTGAGGGAAGAATGGCAGGATGAGGAGTTTCCCAGGTAAGGGAAGAGCCGTTTGCCTTCCTGTGGCTCTTCCAGAGGACCCAGATTTGATTCTCAGAACCCACATAGTGACCCACGACCATTCTTTACTCTAGTCCCAGGGGATCTGACACCTTCTGGGCTCCAAGGGCACCGGGCACACGTGTGGTGCACAGATAAACATGTAGGCAAAACATGTAGCCACAGAAACAAAAATCTTTAGGGGAGCGGAAGAGGCAAGGAAGAAAACAGTCATGGTGGGGCGAGAAAGCTGAGGACACCTGCTGGGTGCTGGCGTCTAAGTCTCTGTTCCATCCCTGCACGCTAGATTGCTTCCTGAGGAGGCTGGCTCAGCTGGAGATCCAGAAGACCCTCAGAGAGACTCACAGGCCGGTAGGGCAAGGCAAGTGGGAACTAGACCTCGAGTCTGACTCTACTCCTGGGGTTGTTTTGTTTTTTGTTTTTGGTGTTTTGTTTTGTTGGTTTTTTGAGACAGGGTTTCTCTGTGAATAGTACTGGCAATCCTGGAACTCACAGAAATCCACCTGCTTCTGCCTCCTGAGTGCTGGGATTAAAGGTGTGCGCCACCACCGCCCGGCTTCTGAGGCTGTTTTTAGGCAAGAATCTTTACTGTGTAGCTTCTGTTCTTTGCAGTGCTCTTTCTCCTTTCCACTTGCCCTGTGTCTCTTTTCTGTCTCAAATTCACAGGTAATATCTTTTTTGTTGTTTTTGGTTTTTCGAGGCAGGGTCTCTCTGTCTGGCCCTGGCTGTCCTGGAACTCACTCTGTAGACCAGGCTGGCCTTGAACTCACACAAATCTGCCTGCCTCTGCCTCCTGAGTGCTGGGATTAAAGGCATGTGCCACTACTGCTTAGCTGGTATTAGCTCCTTTAAAATTTTTATTTTAGGTGTTTTTTGTTACTGTTGTTTTGTCTGTTTGAAACCCTAACTAGCCTGGAACTCATCTGTAGACTAGACTGACTTTGAACTCAGAGATCCGCCTGTCTCTGCCTCACGGGCACTGGGATTAAAGGTGTGTGCCACCACGCCTGAGGTATTTTTTGACAGTCTCTACTCTGTAGCCCACGTGTAGTCTAAATTGGCCTCAAACTGGCAGCTATCAGGGCTAGAGAGATGGCTCAGTTAAAAGCACTGACTGGAGTTGGGCGGTGGTGGCTCACGCCTTTAATCCCAGCACTCGGGAGGCAGAGGCAGGTGGATCTCTGTGAGTTCGAGGCCAGCCTGGTCTACAAGAGCTAGTTCCAGGACAGGAACCAAAAAGCTACGGAGAAACCCTGTCTCGAAAAATCCAAAGTACTGACTGCTCTTCCATTTGATTACCAGAATCCATGTGGTGGCTCACAACCAGGGGATCTGCCACCCCTCCCTGGGCTCTTAGAGCAACAGGTATACATGTAGTGTAGAGACAAACATACATGAGAAAAACCCACACACATAGAAAGAAACAAGCAGACCAAACTTGCAGCATCCTGCTGCCCCTGCCTCCCAGTGCTGTAGCTGCAGATGGGAGCCACCACTCCTGGTTTCACGGCTTCTGTATATAGAAGTCCTCGTGTGTTCATTTGTTTGTCTTGATGTAGAGACTCACGTAGCCCAGGCTGCTCACTATCTTCATTTGTAGTCAAAATGGCCTTTAACTTCTGATCCTCTTGTCTCTTTTAGTGCTGGGATCACAGGCCTTTGGCTCCATCCCACACAGGGCTGTTGAATCACCATCAACTGGCACAGGTTTTCCATTTGGGTATTTTTCCCTTCGTGTCTTTCAGCCACAGGTACCCCCAGCACGCTGGCCCTGTGTGGCCAGCGCCCTATGCGGAAGCGTCTCTCTGCCCCAGAATTGCAGCTGAATCTGACCGAGGAAAGAGGAAAAACTGGAGCTTCTCCCAACCATTCCGAATCTTCCTCTTCGGATGGCAGCTTGGACCTGGAGGTGGATGAGCTGGAGACACCATCCGACTCCGAGCAGCTTGACAGTGGTCATGAATTTGAATGGGAAGGTAGGCGCAAACCCAAGGATGGGGCTGATAAAATTGAAGCGGACAGAAATGTAGGGCAGGGAGAACGGATGGGATGGGATGTTAGGAGAGTAAGCAGGGGCTGAAGTGATGGCTCAGTGGTTGAGAGCACTGGTTGCTCTTCCAGAGGACCTGGGTTTGAGTCCCAGCACCCACATGACAGCTGTCTATAACTACAGTCCCAGAGAATCTGCTGCCCTCTTCTGACCTTCAAGGGCACCAGGCATGCATGTGGCACATATACATACTTGCAGACAAAACACCCATACACATAAAATAATAAATAATCCCAAAAATAAATTATAGTAGCTGAGTGGACAGACCAGAAACATTTTCTCAGAAAGGAAAGGAACAGCTTCCAGAATGGACAGAAGATCAGCCAAGAGCTGGAAGGCGAAATTTGTTAAGAAAAAGACCTAAGGTTGACATGGTAGTTCAAGCCTTTAATCCCAGCACTTGAGAAACAGAGGCAGGTAGATCTCTTGAGTTTGAGGCTAGTCTGGGACACATAGTGATACCTTGTCTCAAAAATAAGCAAAAAAGCCAGGCGATGGTGGCGCACGCCTTTAATCCCAGCACTCGGGAGGCAGAGGCAGGCGGATCTCTGTGAGTTCGAGACCAGCCTGGTCT
>NC_022022.1:3341924-3349424 GCF_000317375.1 Microtus ochrogaster
GGGGGAGTGGGGTGCTGCAGGCCTGTGATCCAGCTCTAAGTCGGGGGTGGAGGGGGAGTGGGGTGCTGCAGGCCTGTGATCCAGCTCTAAGGCTGAGGTGGGAAGATTGCCAGGAGTCTGAGGACAGTCTAGGCTCCAAAGGGAAGCTTGTCTCCCCAATGAACTAAACAGACACATAAGGTGCCCTGCTCTTAGGAAATCGTAACTGCCTAGAAGTAATCCAGCTGGAGGTCGGGCTCTGTGTGGCTGTTCGGGACAGCGAGGAGATGCTGAATCAAGGGTCACGTTTCTCAGGGTTAGAGAGGGCTGTTCTAGTAGACGTAGTGAGTCAGGAGTGGCGCCCTGGGGCGTTCAAAGCTTGAAGCCTGACTAGACACAGAGACCTAGGAGGAAGAGCTTGAAAAGCTAGCGCTGGGTTATGCTGGCAAAGTTTGTGTCATGGTGGCTGCTATGCTAAGGGGTTTAGACTTCCGCAGACAATGAGGAAAGACAGGAAGGTTTAATCATGGGATATCTGGTCATGCTTAATGGCTATAGGCTGAAAACAACCTCATTTGGCAAAGTCCTTGCCACACAGGCATGAGCCCCTGAGCTATATCCCCACAACCCAGTTTTAAAAAGCCAGAGCTGGCTGCGGTTGCTAGCACACTTTTTTTTTGTCTGTTTGTTTGATTTTTGTTTTTTCAAGACAGGATTTCTCTGTGTAGCCCTGGCTGTCCTGGAACTTGCTCTGTAGACCGGACTGGTCTTGAACAGTTCCACCTGCCTCTGCCTCACAGTGCTGACATTAAAGGCTGCCACCACCACCCAGCTGCTGGCACACATCTTTAATCCCAGCACTCAGGAGGCAGACATGGGCAGTCTCTGTGAGTCAGAGGCCAGCCTGATCTACTTATTGAGTTTCAAGGATAAATAGAAACATTCCGTTTCCAAAAACCTAAACACACATACAGACACACACAAAATAACAGCAATAACAACAAACAAAATGGTTAATCAAGAAATTAATTAATGAGTTTGAAGCCAGCCTGGGCAGCAGTGAGTCCTAGGGCAGCCGAAGCTACAGGGTGAGACCCTGTCTCAAAAAGAGAGAAGGAAAGAAATAAGAGCCTGTGAGCCAGAGACTGTCCGTGAAGCCCCCAGCTACCGGGCAGGCTAAGGTGGGAGGACTGAAAGCTCAATACCTACATGGAATACAAATTGAGACTTCATCTAAAAGAAAGAAGGAGGTGTGGGAATGTAGCTTAGGCCAGAGTGCTGCTTGCCTATCATGCCCAGAGCCCTGGGTTTGAGCCCTGGTAGAAGCTGTGCATGGATTGGTGCACCTGTAATCCCAGGGGTTGGGACGCACAGACAGAAATTCAAGGTCATCATTGGTTACGTAGTGAACTGAAGACTGGTCCAGGTAGCTTGAGATTGAGGAGAAAGAGAAGGAAAGAGAGAGGGGAGAGAGAGACAAGAGAGCATCCTAAGGAAAAGGGGAAAGATACAAAAAGTTGAGCTCATTGAGTAGTCCCAGCACTCAGGAGACAGAAGCAGGCAGCTCCCTGAGGCCAGCCAGGGCTACACAGAGAAATCCTGTCTGGGGAAAAGAGAAGAAAAAGAAAAGAAATATTGAAACGTGAGAGAGTAAATAGTATATTCAGTCAGATGCAGTAGTGGACACCTGGTAATCCTAGCACTCAGACTGGGCCATGGTAGCGCACGCCTTTAATCCCAGCACTTGGGAGGCAGAGGCAGGCGGATCTCTGTGAGTTCGAGGCCAGCCTGGTCTACAGAACGAGTTCCAGGACAGCCAGAGCTACACAGAGAAACCCTGTCTCAATAAATGAATGAATGAATGAATGAATGAGTAAATAAATCATCCTAGCCCTCAGAAAAGTGAGGCAGAAGAACTGAGTTGGAGACTAGCCTGAGCCACGCAGTGGGACCTTCTCTCAGAAACTCAAACAACAAAAATTTGAGGAGAAACTCCAGCAAACCAGCAAATTACAAGAAATCTGCCTTGTGCATCTCCCCCCACCCAACACTGTGTTTTAGATGATTTGCCTCGGGCAGAAGGCCTGGGGGCCAGCGAGGCAGCTGAGAGGCTGGGCCGGGGTTGTGTGTGGGACGTGGCTGGAGAAGATGGTCATCGCTGGAGAGTGTTCCGGACAGGACAGCGAGAGCAGCGAGTGGACATGACCATCATTGAACCCTATAGGAAAGTGCTCTCTCATGGAGGTAATGACAGAGGCAGACTGGGCATGAAAACTATGGCATTACGGGCCAGTGAGTCAAGGTGCTTGCCATGCGTGCCTGGCAACCTGGGTCTGATCCTCAGAACCCAGGGAGGGGTGCAAGGAGAACTAACCCCGCTAGCTGAAGTTGTCCTCTGACCCCCACATGGACCCGTTCGTGCACATACACAATAATAATAAATGGAAACATGAGCTGTAGCAACAGCCGCACTGAGGGCCCAACAGATAAAGAGGTCCTGCTGCTCCCGCAAAGCAGCTGGACTTCCCAGCAATCACATGACAGCTCACAACTGCCAGTAACTCCAGCTCCAGGTGCTCTCACAAGCTCTTCCCTTCCCCGTGGTGCACATGCATACATGCAGGCAACACACTCATACACCACATAAAAAAACACACACAAAGAAACCTCTGGCAGCTTGACTACTGTTCCGTAGCTGGAGACTCAGTTGTTAGGTTTAGCATCCTTCCTGACTTCCCAAGACTCAGTATCCCTTATCCTAAGTAGAAGTACTGTTTCTTTACAGATTTGTAACTGAGTTTTTCTCATATTGGTCCCCAGGTTACCATGGTGATGGCCTCAATGCTGTCATCCTCTTTGCTTCCTGCTATCTACCCCCAAGCAGCATTCCTAACTACACCTATGTCATGGAACACTTGTTCAGGTAAGGTGGAAACCCAAAAAGGCTTGTAAAGGGGACTAAGGGAGGAGAGTGGCAAAGATCCCTATTCGAGAATCTCTGCATTCATGTGTCTGAGCCCCTGAACACACAGCATACACCTCCGCTGCAACGTTGTCCCCAGGTATATGGTGGGAACTCTGGAACTGCTGGTAGCTGAAAATTATCTGCTCGTTCACTTGAGTGGAGGCACACGCAGGGCCCAGGTACCGCCTCTGGGCTGGATACGCCAGTGTTACCGCACCTTGGATAGGAGGTGAGACCCCAGGGCAAGAGGGACACAGCTCTCTGCTTTGGTGTCCTCATTTTTTCTATTATTTTCTTCTTCCATTTGATCCCATTGTTGTTTTCCCTCTTTCTTTCCTGAGAATGACTTGCTACACACCCCATGTTGTCCTCAAGGTCAAGGTTCCCTTGTCCCGCCCAGCCCAGCCTTTTGAGTGCTGGGATCTTGGGATCACTGGCCGGGGTCACCATCCCTACTCCCTCCTTTCTTTGTCCTACATCTCTTCAGAAGTGTCTCCTGTTGTAGCCCGTTGAGTCAGGGCCGTCTAGCCCTTAGGACTAAGTGCACTGTGGACAGGTCACTTAGCTTTTCTGTTCAGTTCCTTGTGACTCCCCATGGCGTGCTGCCCGTACCGCAGTCTCTCCCTTTCCCCAGTTTTGCCACTCCTTCCACATCTCCACGGCTTTCTCTTCCTCTTCCTTCATCCCCGACGTTTAAGTCATTCCCCTCATTGTGTTTGGTTTTTGTTTGTGTGGTTTTTGTCTTTCAAGACAGGGTTTCTCTGTATAACAGTCCTGGGTGTGCTGGAATTCTCTCTGTAGACCAGGCTGGCTTCAAACTCACAGAGATCTGCCTGCCTCTACCTGCTTTGGGATTGAAGGCATGCGCCACCACCGCCACTACCCAGACATTTATTTATTTTTATTGGAAATAGGGTCTCATATAATCGAGGCTCGCCTTGAACTATCTCTGTAGCCAAAGGTGACCCTGAACTCCTGGTCTTCCTGCCTCTCTGCCTCCTCCAGTGCTTGGATAACAAACAGGTGTTATCACCACGTCTGTCTTGGCCATCTCGCCCTTGTTTAATTTTCTTCTTGAATCGTTTCCGTTTTTCCTCCTTGCTGGTCTTTTTCCTACTTAAGAGCTTTGCTGTTTCCTGTTTGGAGGAGGAGTTCATTTTATATAGGGGCTCATATAGCCTAGGTTGGCTTGGAATTCTCAGTGTAGCCCCAGTTGTCCTTGAATTCCTGACCTCTTTGCTTCTGCCGGGGTCACAGCAGAGTGCTCAGAGCACAGGCACCACAGGTACACCCAACTTCCTCTCGGACTTTTATGTCACTTGGGCTGCGTGGTGGAAACAACGGAGAAAGGAATCTGTGTGGGCTGGAGGGAGCTGAGCCGCAGAGACAGAGGAGCTAGGAAAGGAACATCCCCTAAGCTTAGAGTGGAGAGGGCTGAGTAAATTGGGACAAGCTCAAGGCATGGGGATTAGGCACAGCTGCCAGAGAAATTTGCAAGAGAGACACCGAGGAGCCTGCAGCGTTGAAGATAGCCCACCTGTTCCATGGACTAAGGTGGAACAGGGAACATAAAGGTCATATTGGATTTTTCTTCAGGCTTCGGAAAAACCTTAGAGCCCTGGTGGTTGTCCACGCTACGTGGTATGTGAAGGCATTCCTGGCACTGGTTCGGCCCTTTATCAGGTACTAGTTCAAGACACAACTGTAGACATCCCTTTCTCTATTGTCACTACTGCCGGTAAGGAGGTGGTCCCCTACTCCTTTTCAGCCCTGCCATCCTGCTTGCCCCACTTCTCCAGCGCAGTCTCCCAATACAGAACATAATTGATGTATTCTCTCTTCAGTTCCAAGTTCACACGAAAGATCCGATTTCTGGACAGCCTTGGGGAGCTGGCTCAACTCATCTCCCTAGATCAAGTCCACATCCCTGAAGTTGTCAGACAGTGAGTCCTGCACTTAAGGGTGCAGGTTGTCCTGTTTCTTAGTGTCTCTGGGGAGATAGAAAGAACTAAAATACATAGGGGGAAACCGCATACACCTAGAGAAGAAGTTAAGGACATATATATATTTGTCAAGAACAGTGAAGGGGGCCAAGGAGATGACTTAGTGGGCAAAGGTACTCGCTGACAAGCTTGACAACTTGAGTTTGACTTCCAGACCCTAGTGGTGGGCTAAATCCACGGCATGCATGTGTGCACATTCATAAATAAATCAAACCCGGTTTTGGTATGTAAACAAAACTTAAAGAACAAATAAAAAATTATGCAAGAGACACTGAGGAGGCATCAAACAAACAAACATTAAAACAAATTATGACTAGGTAAACCAGCAGCAAAGAGACAGTAGCCAGTGGGGAGTATGTCAGTGAGCTGAGAAGGAAAGCGACTCAAGCACCCCATTTCTAGCTCCTAATTCCCCTGGCTTCTGTCCCCCAACCCTCTGTAGGCTGGACCAGGATCTCCATGGCTCAAAGGCACCTAACACAAAACTGGACAAGGGGCCGTAGACTCAGGCCAAGATGGTGAATGCTCTGCACACTGGAGCTGTTCTGTAAATCATCTCATCCTGACCCCCCCCCAAGTTCCACTGGATCCCCGCTTCTGGACACTGCCTTCAAGCTGGGATTTGAGGGTGGGAACCCCATATGTGGGGTGACTTGCACTTCGGCTTCCAAAAGGAAGACCAAGTGTGGTACTGGAAGAGCAGGGCTCTGGGTTTTAATTCTGCTTTAGCTATAAAACATGTGGGTCTCATATTCCTTCTCTGTAATGAAAACCTCTGGGATCCTTCCCAGATGGTTGTCTTAGCAGCCTTTTGAGGGGAGGTGGAGGGAAGGTGAGGGTTTAACCAACAACCACAGCCAGCCTGTCTGCTGGGATCCCAGGAGCCAGCTTGCAGACTCTTGAAGAGCCAATCCCTTAGTCTGCTCCTGTGATCCTGGGAAGAATTGCTACCGAAGTTGGCGTTTTCACCCTTGTTAGTAAATTCAGACCTGTGGCCTTTAATAAACTGTGATGGGAGATTTAAGTCGAACAAGTTTCCTCCAAGTTCTTACATCATAATCCACCTTTCGGTTCTGGCACAGAATTCTTGCTACCAGAGTTCCTGGTGATTTTCTAGCTCAGCCCCTTGGGCTGCTGGCCCTGTGCAGAAGAGCACTTAGGGGAGGGGCGTGACACGCGCCTTGGGGAGGGGCGTGGCCCGCGCCTTGGGGAGGGGCGTGGCCCGCGCCTTTGAGCACCCTTATGGTCGGTTCACAGGACCTCGAGACCTGGAGGGTTGGTGGAGAGTGGAAGGGAGGGAGAGAAGGTAGGCGCCTGGGCCTACCTCTCGACCTTCCCAGCCCCATGGTCCCCGCCGCCTGCATGCTGCTCTGGGCCCTGCTACTTAGTTTGGGGCTCCGGGCGGCGGGGGCCCAAGACCAGACGTCAAACCCAACGTCAAACCCAACGTCAAACCTGACCTCAAACCCAACCTCAAACCCGACCTCAAACCCAACCTCAAACCCGACCTCGAACCCGACCGCGAACACAACTGGGCTGCCGCGGATCAGCGTCCGCTTTGGCCCAGCCCGCAGCCGCAGGAGCACAAGCGTCACTATCCGGAACAGTGTACACCGGAAGGTGAAGGTAACTCTAGAGGATGATGATGCGCTAGCCACTGCTGATCGCCTGGCCGCCCCGGCAGCAGCTGAGCTCCTGTCCACTGTGTCAGGTATTAGCCGGTCATCAGCGTCCAACTTCAATGAGTATGATGGCTCCTTGGAAGAGGGAGTCGTGATTGATGTCAAAAAAACCACCTACCCTGCAACTCTCACTTCGACCTCCAGTACTATGAGTGTTAGCTCAGCCCCCGGGAGGTTTGTAGCCAATAGCCAGGAGCGAGAGATTAGGCTGACCACCACCGATCTGCCACCCCTCACTTCAAAGCCTACAGTGGACCTGACTTCTGAGACTCTCGAGAGCACCCTGCACCAGTGGTCGACACCTGGGTCCACCCCGACCCCGTGGCGAAAAGCATCACCCACAGCCATGCCATCTCCTGAGGATCTGCGAGTGATGCTGATGCCTTGGGGCCCATGGCACTGCTACTGTAAGTCGGGTACCATGAGCAGGAGCCGCACTGGAAAGCTGCATGGTGTTTCTGGGCGCCTTCGAATTGGGGCACTGAACGAACTCCGCACGGAGCACCGGCCTTGCACCTACCAGCAGTGCCCTTGCAACAAGCTCCTGGAGGAGTGCCCTCTGGACTCCAGTCTCTGTCCTGACAGTGGCTGCAGTTCACCCACCACCGGGATGAGCACCACCTCTCCTCAGGCCCCTGTCCACCTGAGACGCAGACCCATCCTCCCACCCACTAGCCCGAGCCCTAGCCCAGCTCTTGCCTTTTGGAAACGTGTCAGGATCAGCCTAGAGGACATCTGGAATAGCCTTTCTTCAGTGTTCACAGAGATGCAACCAGTAAGTTGTTTTGCTGACGAGCAGGGCGTTCCTTGACGGATTTGAAAAGTCGTGGTGTCCCAAATCTTGTTGCTAACACAGGCAGTGTGTTCGTGG
>NC_022022.1:3354424-3357453 GCF_000317375.1 Microtus ochrogaster
AATACAGAGGCACATTGAACACGTCTGTCACAGAAACCTGAGCCCGTGCGAGCACAAGCAATATGTCTGAAGGAAAGACGCGCAGCTCTGCCGAGCCGGCTCCGTGAGGGCACTAGCTTGCCCAAGGCTCAGGGCGAACAGCCAGGCTGGTGGAGGGTGGAGCATGTGGAAATCGCTTGACTCTCAACTGCGGGTAATTCTGTCCCTAGGAGACACTTGGCAATTTCTGGGGGCATTTTGGTTGCCACACTGGGGTCGGCTGGAAATGCAGCCCACACTGCTTTCAGCTGTTTGGGTTGAAAAGCTAGGCCTCCATAAAGGATCTCAAGACCTGTTGCTCGAAGAGGGCTTCCAACCAGTCCACCCCGCCGCTGCATTCCTAACTGGAAGTCCGCCCTGAGGTCTTGGCTTTTATACACGGCCCTCCTCTTCCTTTCACCTGGCCAGCAGGGAGCTGACAGAGGACAGGCCAGGACTCCCAGAGTCTTTAATGGAGTGTGGTCAAATTAAGATCCGCTCCTCACTTCTAATTCAGTGAGAAACAGTAAAATCCCTCAAAGGGATGGGGCGAGGCCTGAGATAGCAGCGGGATGGGGTAATTAAAAGAACTCATCTTAAATTAAAATTTTAATTAAAAAAAAAAAAGAATATTTCTGGGAAGCTATTAATACTACAGAAGCACAGGATTAGAGGCCTAACTGGGGCAAGACCCTGGTGCCGGCAGAGACGTGGAGGGCTGTGAGCTTTCACCTGAAACCCAGCGTGTACCGGGCAGCGGTAACCCCGCCCCTTGGCCTCTGCAGTGCTCATTCCAGAAGGAAAGAGGGCAGGGGGGCAGCTGTGGTCCCCTCACCTACCTGCCTCCTTTAAAAAGTAAAGGCAAGAAGTTTAAACAGGTGGCACCCGACCTTCATTCAGGAGCAGGGAACTCATTCCAGGTTCCCAGAGAACCCCCAGCTCAGATCTAGGGTGCCCAGGGCTTCAGCTGACTCCTCTGGCCCACCAGTAGTCACTTGGTCAGTCCTGCTGCCTTGAGCCCATCTCCAGGAGGGGCAGAGGCCAGAGGGAGGAGAGGGAGTCCAGCCCCCATGCCGTTGGAGGCACTTGTTAGGAAGGGGGGAGAGGTGGGGCCTTGGGTCACTGGTTGGGGAAGGGATCTGGTGTGGGCAGCATTTCTTCTGGGCTGGACACGGAATGGGAACACCAAGACTGCAGAGCCTGAATAAAAAAAAAAAAAAATCAACTCTTGATTTCACATGATAGCCCAGGCTGCTCTCAAACATACAGTAATCCTCCTGCCTCAACTTCCAAAGTGCTAGGATTACAGGCATGTGTTGGGGAATATTATTCTCAGGTGTGTGGCTTTTGTTTATGTTGCATTTGTTTAACTCTGTGAAGCTGTGTTACTGAGCCTGTCTAAAACACCTGATGGTCCTAATAGATGGACAGCCAATAGTGAGACAGAAGCAGGGATGGCGGGACTAGCAGGCAGAGAGTATAAATAGAAGGTGAACTCTGAGAGGAGAATAAGGAGGAGCCAAAGAACAAGAGGGAAGGACGGGAAGGACATCAGGGGCCAGCTACATTAGTGGAGAAAGGTATATACAGAAATAGAGAGAGATAAAAGCCCAGAGGCAAAGGACGTCGAGATAATTTAAGAAAAGCTGGTGGGGCTGGAGAGATGGCTCAGAGGTTAAGAGCATTGCCTGCTCTACCAAAGGTTCTGAGTTCAATTCCCAGCAACCACATGGTGGCTCACAACCCTCTGTAATGGGGTCTGGTGCCCTCTTCTGGCCTTCAGACATACACACAGACAGAATATTGTATACATAATATATATATATAAAAGCTGGCAACAAGGCCAGGTATTCATAAATAACAATAAGCTTCCATGTGGTTTATTTGGGAGCTGGGTGGTGGGCCCCTCAAAAAGCCAAAAGAGTAAAACACCCACAGCAGGCATGAACCAGTGTCTGGCCAAACTGTTTTTAAAGGAAGATCTGGAGCCAAACACAATAGTACTAGTGGCCCTTAGAAAAGTTTCCAGAAGGAGGATCCTGAATTAAAGGTCACCCTGGGCTACAAATTGAATTTGAGTCATTTCGGCTCCCTATAAAATCCTACTGGATGAGAAGGAAAAAGCAGTTTGCCCTCAAAGAAAACAAAGCCAGAGGGAGAAGGCGCTATACGGGTGCCCATCTTTGTGGGGGAGCAGAAGGGAGACAGCCCCACTATGTAGCCCGCCTCTGCCTCCCCAGTGCTGGGTTACAGGTACGTGCTACCAAGTGGATGTTTTAAGCTCTCCAGAAGGCTCTTTCCTCAACGTTTTTCTTTGTTTTTCGAGACTGGGTACCGCACAGCCTAAACTGACCTTGACTTAACTGTGCTGACAGAGAAGCTTGAACTTGACCTTGGGTTTGCTGGGCGGGTTGCTGGGTGTGTGCCACCGCTGTCTCCCCACCCCACACCTTTCCGCAGAGGTCCTACTTTTTCTGCTCCTGCTGTCTGGCATTTTCACTTTCTCATTCTCGCACCAAAGGCAGGCCGCAGGGTGTGCCTGCAGAGCACAGGGTCACTCACCAGGCCTGTGGGAGCTACAAGGCCCTAGAACTGCTCCACGGTCTGTCCCGGTTTCCCTTGGATCTCATCTGCTCCTGAACTGCACCAGTCTGTTGAAGAGCACAGGGCACAGTCAGCTCTCCACACTCCATGACAAGCAACAGTTTTCCCTGAGCCCCCAGGAGCCTGACCTCGTCTCTTTTCTGACAATGGCTTCTGTCTGAGGAGTTTAAGCCTGACCACCATTCTCAGACAAATCTCCCACAGGAAAACAAGGTGGAGGAGTCATTTACTAATGAGATTCCCACACACACACACACTCACACCACTCCAATATTTTCCTGTGAGTTTTGTAACCAGTATTAAAAAACCAGTATTAGCCGAGCGGTGGTGGCGCACGCCTTTAATCCCAGCACTCGGGAGGCAGAGGCAGGCGGATCTCTGTGAGTTCGAGACCAGCCTGGTCTACA
>NC_022022.1:3357553-3364139 GCF_000317375.1 Microtus ochrogaster
AAAAAAAAAAAAAAAAAAAAACAAAACCCAGTATTAAATAATTAAGACATTATTTAGAACAGATCCTTACATGGCCCAAGACACCCAGTCACACTGTGACTGGCTCTGACACTGACTGAACAGGTTTCTTTTCTTTTCTTTTTCTTTTTTTTTTCTATTTTGGGATAGGGTCTCTAGGCCAAGTTGGCCTCAGACTCTCTGTACAAGATGACCTTGAGCCTCTGGTCCCCAGTTCCTGAGTGCTGGGGTTAGAGGTGTGAGTCACCACACCCAGCTTCTGCAGGGCTGAAGATCAAGCCCAGGGCTTCCTGCGTGGTAGACGAGCGAGCACTCCACCACCTGAGCTACGTCCCAGCTAGGTTCTTCATAAGGAGACCCATGGTCTGAGAAAAAGGCCTTCAATATTACAACATTTATACTCCAATGAAGACCCAGTGCTATCTGTAAAGAAGGGAGCTAGCCCTAGAGATCAGAAATCCACACCACTGGGGACCAGGGCTACAATCTAAGATTCTTGTTTCCCCATTAAGTATTGTGTTATGTCCCTCGCTTGACAACACCCCCAAATAAACACCAGCCCTTCCCTTATTACCATGGCAAGTCCATCTCCTGCCCCCATCTCTCCCGAGCCGATGTGAGTCAAATGGACAAAATTCATTGGTTCCCCAATCATGGTGCGGTCAATCCGTCTTCTCCTCCTCTTCTGCTCGGAGAAGACAGGGAGTCACACAGGCAGCCTCTCCCCCATGGAGGAAGGGGAAGAAGGCTTGGAAAACCACCAAGAGTTAAGGTTGACTTGGCAGTATAATGGGCAAACATCAGGGTAGGAAAGACAGACAGGGCTGGAACAAATCCGAGACAATGTCACCAGAGTGGTGGCCTGCTGAGTGACTACACAAAGAAAGGGACAAAGCAAAGGCACTTAGGATGATGAGGGGACACTGACAGGTCTCAAGTTCTGCCTACGACCCCTGCCACCTCAGAACAGGAGCAGGTGACAGAGCTGTTCAGCTCTTCTGTCACAGTCTCCTTTATTGCACGGGACAGTACCCTGCCACAGAAACTCAGGAGGTGGGGGAGACAAGTGTTTCTCAGAAGGCAGATCAGAGATGGCGTGTCCACCTCCCAGCACATGGTAACGAATTTCTGTGTGTGGCAGGGTGGGGTCAGGAGACTTACCGGCTGGGGCTTCTCTACCACGCAACAGCCCAGTTTGTGCCAAAATTCACTCATATTCCCTGATGGTTCCAGCTTCGGGCCTCTGCCAGAGGCCCCAGAGGGCTCTTGTTTTGTTGCTAACCAGTCAGTCCTCACTCTCAGGCGAAACAGCACCTGGGATTCACACAGCTGGATGGTTCTTGGGCTGTGGGAATCCTAGAGACCCTCACTCATGCAGTGAAGGTCAGAGTCTCGGACCTGGGGCCCCTAAAAGCACCAGCAAGAGGCTTGGGCCGGCAGGCACAAGGTTCTGTCTTCTTTTGATGTGAAATCCTGAATTTTAGCAGAAAGAAAAAGAATTGTTAGTGAGAAGCATCCCTCCCCAGTCCCTTTCCCTGAGAGACCTGATACACTTTCATCTTCTCTCGTGGAGGCTACTGCTGCCCCCCAGTCCTGTCCCCCTCAAACACAGGATGCTCACAGTTGCTCCTCTCAAGGGATAGTGCAAAAGACCAACCGGGTCAGGAGCGATGACAACTGGGACCAAGGAAGAAAGGGCTAAGAGAACTTGGGATGAGACGGTGACAGAAATGACAGAGTGAAGGGGTGCTACTGCCTTCAGTTCCCTTCACCCCGGGTGAGGGCAGGAGGGGAGGGCAGTAAGAGACTCCGAAGAGGAAATAGTGGTTTCTGTTCTCACAAACAAGGCCTCCGCCCTGTCCCTCCCTTTTCTCTTACCTTGCCCCAACACCTCCATTCGCTTTAAGGACCACCTAGTCAGAGCCCAGGAGACAGGCAGTGTGTTCTGGAGCGGGGAATTTCTCCTCAGTCCACTGCCTTTGTTCCTCCGCACGCACTTCCCCCAGCTTAAGTCCAAGGGCCTCCCAGAGTCCAGTTAGAGTTAGTATCTGACCTTGCCTTTCCCGAGAGCTCTGCAGACTTGTGTGCACCTACCCGTGGCCCCACAGGTAACGTGCGGAGTGGCTTTCTGTTCTGGGCCTCCCCACCCTTTTCCACGTGTTCCATCCTGTGCTGTTGGGTGTCTTATACCCTGTAAGGCTCAGACCTCCCTTCCCCCTTCCCTAATGCTCTGACCTGCTCTCTTCCTTCTCCCCACTTCCAAGCTCCACCAGTGAGCCAGACACACAGGAACTTTCCAGCAGTACTGTGTCCCAGGAGGAACTTTCTCCCCTCCTCACTGCTGCCAACCTGGGGTGACAGCCCATCTGCGTTTCCTCCGCACTTCCCTCTCTAAAGCAAAGTCAAGCTCAGGAGTCCAATAGGGCAGTCCATGAATATTAATCATGAGCATGAATAGGAATGAGCCTCTAAGCTTGAGGCTGGAAGCCGGGTGCTCCAGTAGCCTAGACAGACCAAAAAACTGAGTTTTGCTTGTTTGTTGAGTGTTGTTTTCTAGCAGCCCTGAGATGAGATCACTCAAGCAGGGAAATACAGCTCTAGGGTAGGAAAGAACCCAAGGGTCGGCTTCTCTTTCACTTCCCTTCCCGCCCCTGGAAGGCAGGAGTAACCAGGACTGGTCAGAACACAGCTGCCCAGGGAGGGGAGGCTGACCAGTGGGAAAGCGGTCACAAGGTTTGTCATGATGGTGGCAGGTGGTAGGGGTTTGGGGAAATGGAGAAAACAATAAAGAATCAGAGGAAACCCCCAACACGACCAGACAGCCTATACTGAGGCTGGGCTCTACCCAGTATTCCCCACCCTGCTCAGAGAGCAGTGGACAGAGGTGGCCAGTGCTGGGAGGAGGGAGGGGAGGAGGGAGAGGAAAGGGGGCCCTGGAGGAAACAAGGACCTTTCTGTTTCTCTTCCAGGGACCTGACCAAGATGGGTGGAGGGAAAGTGTGTGTGGGGGACTTGGCAAGAAACAACCAATGATGATGAGAAGTGACCAGGAAATTCCACTCCCTAGGACATTAGGGTCTCTGAAGCTTGGAGGCGGTGTCAGAGTGTGAAGACAGGCCAGGGTCAATGTGGTAGTGTTGGGTGGGGGGAAGAGGAACAAAGCCAGAAAAGGAAGTACTAGGCATTGGCTGTCACTCTGTTTTAAAGCAGCCAACGATTGGGATGGGGGCAAACGAGGCCTCAGCTGGTGAGCCGAGGCGGCAGCGATGCTGGAGCCACTGCCCACTCCTTCATCCCCACAGGAAAAGGGAGGAGATGGGAAAAGAGAAGGGATCTAGGATTAAACAGCATAGAGCCACATCCTGACAGTGGGGCCCCTCTCATTTCCACACGAAATCCAGAACCTGGAGTGGCAATCTCCAAACCACCGGCATGATCACGGTGGGCCTTGAAGACGGAAGAGCTGGAGAGGGGCGAGCAGGAGAGGGGTGGGGGTAAGGAGCCGGAGAGGAAGGATGTACACAGGTAGTTCCCCGGTCCTGTGGTAGCCCCAAACCGGTTTTCCCGGTCCCGCTGCCTCCAGCCTCAAGGCTTCCAACCCGCTGTCTGACAAGCCTTCACAAGAAGCAGCTGGAGAGAAAGAGACTCGAGAATGGTGTGGGCAAATCCTGGCTGTAAGCCCAGGGATGCAGCTGGTCCCTGCGTGGAGACCCTCCAGACACAGCGGGCTCCTGAGGGGCCCTGGAGAGAGGAACGGGCCCCATTTCCAGTCAACTGACAGACATTTGTCCTGACACCAACCCTGCCCGAACCCCAGGAAAGGGCTTCTGGGGACTTTAGAGGAAACAGGAGACCCTAATTTGTTCCCCTCCCCCAATATTTTCCGTCAGACTCCAGTTCTCTCCCCCACCCACTCCGAACTAGGATGAGAACCTCAGTGGATCGTTGTGGCTGTCACTGTTCTCCGTGGCTGCCTCAGTCTGGCTTAGACCTTCCGGGGCCCCAGCACCACTTCGTTTGTCTGGGACAGCAGACCTCTGAGGTTAGTGGGCCGGCGAGGAGCCCCTGTCGCTTCGCACCTCCCACCCGGCCCCACGCTGCAATCGCCGAGTCCCTGCCTCTCCCCGGCTGGCGCCTCCCGCGCGTGGACTGTGACCACGACCTCCTCCCCGCCGCCCGCGCGCAGCCCGAACCGCCCGGCGCTCTCACCTGCGGCTCCCCGGCGTCCAGGCGGCGGCCGCTGCGGGCGGGGGCTCCGCCACTCCGGGATCCCCGGCTGCTGCTCCGCACGGCGGGGAGTCGAGGGCGGGCCGGCAGAGGTGGGGCCGGCCGAGGGCGGAAACGCCGGTGACGCGATTACGAAATCCGCGAGCTGCGAGCCGAGCGCAGCGCTCCGCCCAGGCCTGCCGGGGCGCGCGGCGTGGCCCGCGGGGACAGCGGGAACACCGCGCTCCTGGACACCCTCGGCACCCTAAGTGTGTGTGCTAGGTCTGTCCACCTGCTGCAGGTGCAGAGGTGACCGCGCGCCGGGGCCCTTTCCGGGTCTCCCAAAGTCCCCTTCGGTCCTTAGAGTGAAAAGGAGGAGCGTTTTTTTGGTCTAGCCGAAAGTCTTTTTAACCTATGCATCTAAGTTAGAGGACAATTAACTGCTCAACCATTGCACCCCGGTCAGCACGAGGGTGCTGGAGAGATGTGGGTGCCGTGCGAGCCGATGGAGAGGCTCTAGCCTGGGCGGCGTGTTCCGGAACCTATCATTCGAATTAGCCGAGTCAGGCGGAGAGGGGGCGGGGAGTGCTTCCGCCCTTGCTAGGAGGGGCTGCATTGCAGGGGAGACCCAGCGGCCGACTCCGTCACAGACGAGGCAGAAGGCGTGAGCAGACAAAGCCGTCTCATCACCAACAGCTTTTTTTCTGCAGCCTCCTCCTCTCCGGTCCAGAGCAGACCCCCGAGCCCCTGAGGCATTCTCTCCTTCGGACACGCCAATCATTCATTGATAACAGGTAACCTAGCTGAGGAGCGGCTTCTCAAGCTTGAAAGACCCCCATGTGAGACTAGGTGGGGAACCGTTTCAGAGGAGAGAAGGGGGCGCTCTGAACAATGGGTAGCTGTTACCAGATTTTTATCTGTTAAGATCTCCATCTATGCCTTATCGTGGACCTAAGCATTAATTTCCAACACTTTACCTGTAATTATTTCTCGGCATTTAGCTCTTCATTTCGTGTATCCATTTTCCGATAATTTTTGCCTTGTGCATCTAATGGCTTCTGTCTAGCGGCTAGTTATCTGTATCTTCCTTTTCAAGCTATAATTTTGCTACCAGTTATTTGGTGAATCTTTATTCGTGCTGTAATTCCTGCAACCTCTACTTCTTGCGTTTCCACCCTCCTCACGGTTCTGTGTCTGTGGTAGGGAGTTTTGGGGAGTATTTTTTTTTTTCCTTTTCCTTTTCTTTTTTGACACGGGATACTATGCAATCTCTTCCCTGACTCAGATTTTCACCCCGAAGAGGCTTGAGGTAGGACAGGTGGGGGCAGCTGTGCCATTGCCTGATGGCATGTTGGAATCAGCGCAGCCCACAGGAACTACTGCCGAGAACAGATTTTTCTTTGCAGCCCCTCCTAGTTCGTGGGGAAGGTTGTGGCTAGTAGGAAAATCCCAGAGCAACGTGAGACACACCAGAAAGCTTCTGGCTCCATCCTCCACCAGCCCTGCTCAGGCTGCTTGGTGGCAGCATGACACAGCAAGGCTCTGTGGAGCAGGCCTTGGGTGCTCCTTGGGGGGCGGCAGTCTAGACAAAGGGTATTTGGGTGTGTCCACGTGGCTTAAAGAAAGTGTGTCTTTAATCATGGTGTCTCGAAGAACTGACAATGAAATTTAGAAGTTGCTTTACCTACAATATCGGGGTAGTTCAAAATGGATGGCACATTTACTGAGCGTGTACCATGTCGTCAGTCACCATCCAGAGCCTCCAGACAGACAGGTAAAATGATGGGTGAAGAGCGGTTAAGGAAGGAAGGGGAAGCCAGCTTGAAAGCAGCCTGTCTTCTTATTTTAATGCTACATATACCTGTGTGTCTGCTTTCTGGAAACGAATTTGGGTCTCTGGGCATGTCTCCGGGCTGGAGATTTTCAGCTTTTTAATATTTCCTTTAAATATTTCCACATAATTTCCTTTAAATTGTTTTATTTGACTTAGTTTTGTGTTTCGTTCATGTCCCTTTTGTTTTGGTTTGCGGGGTGGGTCTTCTGGACTCAGTGTGCAGTCCAGGCTAGGCTTGAACTCACGGTCCTTCAGCCTGCTGACTGCTGGGACTGCAGCTGTGTGCCTCCACGCCTGAATCTAGCTGTTTCAGTTGGAAGACAGTTCTCTGCAGTCTCTGATCAATTGTGTAGGCAACTGTTATACGTGTTACAGTTGAAAGGAAGGGAGTCAGGTTGTCAGCGCTGACTTAATGCTAGCTTAGTCTCTATTTTTATTTTTATTTTTATTTATTTTTTTGTTTTTTCAAGACAGGGTTTCTCCGTAGCTTTTGGTTCCTGTCCTGGAACTAGCTCTTGTAGTCCAGGC
>NC_022022.1:3366917-3368263 GCF_000317375.1 Microtus ochrogaster
TGACAGAGAAACCCTGTCTCCAAAAAAAAAAAAAAAAGAAGGTCACTCTGTAGGAGACTTTTAAGACTCCTAAGACTTTAAGGGAAGGTGTTTTTTTAAGTAGGCTAACAAGGCAACACCTGGTGATGTCATAAACTTCCAATAGGCAGAGTCAGTAACAGCCTGACTCCTAAGGCATGTTCTTTAGTGTCTGTAGTCCAGACCTCAGTGGGGCTTGGTTAGCTCAAAGGTGTTATAGGTGCAATCATGCTTGCTAACTCTCTGTACGTTCCCATGGAGATGGTCAGAGCTGAGTTCATGGGACAATGACCTCACCTTTCTGCTAACTCCTTGGCCCTGCTTCAGTCCAGCATCATGCTCTTGTTAAACTACTTCTCTGCTGAGTAATGTTCAGCTCCCAGAGGCTTATTTTGGAGCTTGCTGAGAGAGGGGGGAGGGGAGAGGAGAAAAGAAGAGGGGAGGGAGAGAGAGGAAAGGGAAGGGAGGATGAAAGGGGAAGGATGGATGAAAGAACCCAGAATTTGCTTTTTTTAAGCCATGTATCTTGGACCATGCCTGTAACCCCAGCATTTGGCGGATGGAGGCAGGAGGATCAGGAATAACATTTTGAAGCTATTCTGAGCTATGAGACCTTGCCTAAAGAAAAAAAATTTATTTATTTATTATTATTATATTGCTTGTTTTGTTTTGCTTGAGCCAAAGTCTTGCCCAGCCTGGGCCCAAACACATACTCCTCAAACTCCTGCCTGAGCCTCTTGATTGCTGGGATTATAAATAGAACGGGTAGTATTTTTTTAATGTTATCAAAGGTCATGGGATGGCCTAAAGGTGGTTGCAAATGCCTCAGAGGAGGTGAATCTCTCTGAGTTCGAGCCCAGCCTGGTTTACAAAGCAAGTTCTAGGGTACCCAGAGCTGTTACACAGAGAAACCCTGTCTCGGGGGAAAAAAAAAAGAAAAGAAAAGAAAAAAGAAATCAGAAAAAGAACCTGAGTTCAGATCCCCAGAAGCTAAATAAAAAGCTGGGTGTGACCGCCTACATCTGTAGCCCCAGAAACACGGGAGGGTGGAGACAGGAGGATGGCTGGACTTGTTGGCTGCCCACTGAGCTCCAGGTTCAGCGAGAGCCTGTCTCAGAGAGCAGGGCACATGTTACTCGAGCAGGGTGGTGCTCCTCTCACTGCCGCCCACACACTCACCGTGTGACACCTGTGGACACCCGTGTCTGTCTTCGCACAAGATCACAGGGAAAGGCACAGGGCTGGAATCCCAGCACTCTGGAGACTGAGGAAGGAAGATGGCTGACTACATACTACATAGCAGCCCGGGCTACAGAGGAAGACCCTGT
>NC_022022.1:3368717-3372078 GCF_000317375.1 Microtus ochrogaster
TGTAGACCAGGCTGGTCTCGAACTCACAGAGATCCGCCTGCCTCTGCCTCCCGAGTGCTGGGATTAAAGGCGTGTGCCACCACCGCCCGGCTGGAAAGACTTTTTGAAACTTCTATTTTTAGTGGCAGTGGAATGTTCTTTTTGCTCCTTTGGGAACATTTAAACTAAAGCTTCTTGCCCTTTCCCTGGCCAGTAAATAATCCACGAAGGCTCCAGAGAGCTCTGCTAGTCACAGTGTCAGGGAGGTGTGGGCTGCATGAGAAGCAAAGGTACCACAACTGATTGTTAACTCCCGAGGCAGAGGCAGGCAGATCTCAGGGAGTTCAAGGCCAGCCTGGTCTACAAAGCAAGTTCTAGGACAGCCAGAGAAGCCCTTGAAAAACAAACAAACAAAAAAAACCCAAAAAACATGAAAAGAGGAGTTGGGCATAGTGACATATGCCTGTAACCTCTGATCTCTCCATCAGCTCTTGGTGAGTTCAAGGCCATCCTGGCCTGCATAGGAAGACCCTATCTGTCAAGGCACTGTTCTTTCCCCTGTAAGCTTTGCTCCCTTACCTGGTGCTTCCAGCCTGCTTGCTCTCGGTTGTCAGCGGGAAAAGATCGTGGTGTAGCAGAAGGAAGCTGTCCTAGCATCTGGGTTTGTCCTGAGAAGAGATGGGCCAGAGAGACATAGTGAGGATTTGTTACTCTGCGGACAAAGAAGTGAGAGTACGAAGTGTCCACTGTGCTAATAAGGGCAAATTAGTGTTTACATGTAAGGTCTAGCTCCTGCTTTACCCGAAAGTAGATGGTTTTGGTTTTTATTTTTCCCTTTTGAAACAGCCTTGGAACGCATTCTGTAGACCAGGCTAGCCTAGAACTCAGAGATCGCCTGCTTTTGCCTCCCGAGTGCTGGGCCACCATGCCCAGCCTAGTAGGTGTGTTTTTAGCCATAGAGAAACTTTTGGTCTTATAAACTCGTAAAATATATCCAGTCCATCGTGATCTGTAACCAGAACAGGATGGAGTCAGGTAAGATTCTGCAGGGTGCTGGGGAAAGCTCTGGGGTGGCTAGGTAGGTGGAGCTCACCACTCTGGGGGAGATGTCCTGGAGGAGGTGAGTTCGTTGCCCTTAACGGCGAGAGGAAATGTGAACATGTCATGGAAGACCTTTACAGACACCACAGCTTGGGAATGTGTAGGGTCCTTGACCAGTACATGTAAAGTCCTGCCTTTGGTTCTCAGCACAGTTAACTCAGTGGAGCAGGCCTGTGACTCGGGAGGCTGAGGCAGAAAGATTTCAAGTTCAAGGTTGGACTGGGCAAGTCAGTAAGAGCCTGTCTAAAAATAAAGGTAACAAGAGGGCTTAGGGTATAATTCAGAGTATTTGCCTAGACACCCCAGCGTCTGTTAACCCCTCAATACCGCACACAAAGAGTGGGGCCAGACTTCAGCTCAGAAATCAGACCTAAGCGGATGGATATACAGCTCCTGCCTGCTGTGTATAAGACCCGAGGTATATTACTGCGGGGAAATATTAGAGCTAAGGTGAGCCTGCTGCAGTGGAGAAGTTAGGAGCTGGTGCAGAATCGTAATAGAAAGTTCTGGTACTTGTCTTAAAATCCTAGGCATATTTACCAGAGCAAACAAAAAGATCAGCTTAAGCAAGGGAAGGCTCGGGCAAGGAGCTTGCTCTGGCATGAAGATTAACAAGTGACTTGCTCTTCCCCAGGGAATTATGAGGGACCCTGTGAGTAGCCAGTACAACTCCTTCCTTTTCTGGAGGATGCCCATCCCAGAACTGGATCTGTCGGAGCTGGAAGGCCTGGGCCTGTCAGATACGTCTACCTACAAGAGCACAGACAGCAACGGTGGCAAAATGGGCGGTCAAGCAAGCGGAGCAGAGCAGAAGAACCCAGAAGGTGATCCCCTCCTTGAGTTCAGTACCTTCAACTTCTGGAGAGCTCCCATTGCCAGCATCCACTCTATCGACTTGGACTTGCTCTAAAGCCAAAGCTTCTCTCTCCCACCCCTACCCCACTGCCTTCCCTTTTAAGCCCGGTCCTTTCTAAGCCTTTCCCATCTAATACTGTTTTCTTCCCTCTATTGTGCTGGTGGTGCTGATGAATCTGCCAATTGAATTGTATGTTTGTATGTATTTATGTATTTATTTCTTATTTATTTATTTATTTATTTATCTGCCTACTCCATTTCTCTCAAAAGCCTTCTAGGCACAAAGTCAAGGGTTCAGTCACAGGAGTACTAGATCACGGGATTTCCACCCCAACCCCAAGGATATTAACTAGTTCCAGAAAACCATCTGTATTGGGGCACCAGAGAGAAATACAGTTGTGCAAAATGGGAAACCGATTTTTTTTTACATTACATTTTAATCGGCTTCAGAGATTCCTTGATCCTCTCTGATTTCCTGCACAAGGCCAGTAAGCAAATATTTCAAGAAGTAGTGAGGACCTGGAGGTTCTGAAATGCTTCCTACAAAACAGGATGCCTAAAAGGCTAGGTAGTAAGTTCTGTTTCTTGTTGTGCAGAAACATGGGTGGTCATGGGTACGAGAGGAAATAACACGTCCTGGAGAACGGGAGTGAGGAAAAGCATGGGATGCACCTCACAACTCCGCTCCCAGCTGTGGGTTGGGAACTTTGAGAGAACAGATTTCAGTCTTCATGGGAAAACCTTGGTGTAGGATAATCCATAAAAGGCAAAAGATTTATATGATCTAAAGAGAAACCAGAGTAGTATTAGCATAATTTATATAAAATTGTGATTCAGTCATGGAACAGGTGGAGTGTTTTGGTTCTTAGCACTTTAGCTTTGCCCTTCTGTAGTTGCAGTATGTGATGGGAGCCAGTGGTTCCTGGGCATAGTTCTTCAGCCACTGGAAGACCGTGAAATAAGCAATTATATTCAGACCCTACACCTGTCCCTCTTCCTTCCAAAGTTATTGCTGCTGATTTGTGCTGCCATTGTTCATTTATTTAATAAAGATGTTAAAGCCTAAGTGTGGGTTTGTGTTTCCTCTCTTCTCATTGAAGTACTACAGCTCTCAGAATTTACTCGTTCTCACATTCAGCTTTTCATTTTCTCTTTCTAATACTGACTGCGGAAGAACTGTTCAGGATGGATGGCGCTTAGTGGTCGGAGTGCTTGAGTTCCTCAGGAAGCAGCCGGTGCTCTTAAACACTAAGCCACATCTCAAGCCCGTTCTCTTTTTGTTTTCTCTGTATAACAGTCCTGGAACTTGCTTTGTAGACCAGGTTGGTCTTAAACTCAAAAAGATCCGCCTGGGGGACTGGAGAGATGGCTCAGAGGTTAAGAGCACTGGCTGCTCTTCCAGAGGTCCTGAGTTCAATTCCCAGCA
>NC_022022.1:3372285-3373891 GCF_000317375.1 Microtus ochrogaster
CTACAGAGCTAGTTCCAGGACAGGCTCCAAAGCCAAAAAGATCCGCCTGTCTCTGCAGGGGTGTGTCACCATTTCCAAACCTTGTGTTTAAATTTGGGGCCTGGAACCTGGACCTTGAGTTCAAAGCTCTCTCTGCCTAGGCTGCCATTAGAGGCTTGTCTGTTGCTGATTTTTGAAGGACCTTTTGTTTTTTTCTCAGTCCATTCATTTAAACAGATGAGTGGAAACCAAGATAAGCTGTGTGGTACATGAAGTGACCTAAAGGAGATGCAAATTCATGTTCCATCCTCTTCAGTCTCCCCCCCAAAACGTTGTAAGTTTGTCTTCCCTGAGAATGGCTTTATATTCAGGCTACTAATTGCCAAAGTATCCGGTGGGGCAGGTGTCCGATGCGCGTGCCTAGCCAGGAATGTTCCGAACAGTCTCGCGAAGGTTAAGACGCGGAAGCGCGATTCTCCCCTGACCCTAAGGCTAGCCCTGCGGAGAACTAGTGGGAAGGTGGAGCGCAAACTCCAGAACGACCCACCAGCAACCTCACCCTCGCAAGCGTTGGCGCCAAAACTACCGGCCCGGTCCGTCCCCTACCGGAACTATGCCTCACGTAAGCCACGTAATCAATGATCCTGCGCCTCGCTAAGTAGTCCCGTTCAGGATGCCCTCGGTACACGCTTTTCAAGCTCAAGAGGTCCTCAGTAGGAAGAAGTCGGCCTCAGAGGTGCGTTGCGGTTTTGACAGAAAGGCAAAGTGGCTTTTCTAACCCATTTCATCCGGATTCCTCCGCCAGGAGGCATAGTCACCGGGTCTTCACTTCCGGGTCCGCCATTTTATTGCCTCCATTTCTCCGCGAGGGGGGGGTAAAGGTCCCCCAAATATTCATATGTGAAAAAGCCAAAAAGTGACGGCCACTGGCAAGGAGTCTTAACTTGAGAAAGAAACGGGACCAAGCTGGCGGGCCCAGTAAGAGCGAAGCGGGCAGCGCTCCGGAAGAGGTGAGGGGGAGGGAGACGCAGGGTTCCGGAGCGGCCGGAGCGCCGTGGAAGGGGCCGTGACAAGTGCCCAGCCCGGACCTGTGGGCGCCCGCCCGGAGGCTGCCGGAGCCGGGGTGGCGGCGGGGAGAGAGGGACAAAGAGGAAGGGGATGCTGGCGGGAGGAAGGGGAGGGGACTGGGAGGAGGTGAAGGGGGTGGGTGGAAGACCTGGGGCCGGGGAGCCGGACTACGGGAAGCCCAGGCCAGAGGGGTGGCCGCTAGGAGGCAGCGTGGAGCGGAAGTCCAGGCTGCTGCGAGCCACAGACTTGGGGCTCCCTTTTGCAAGTTGGCGCCCCTGTTTTTGCAGGCACAACGCTGGTGTGAAGAACTGAAGGATATTTGAGGCAAAAGTGGGCACTCTTACATTTCTGGGTCTGATAATAACGTGAAACTTTAGTGAGTTCATAATCTGGGTAAGAGCAGTTATGGCCTGATATCCAGTTCTTACACGGATGTTTGTGCAGGAGACGTGTGCAATTCAAAAAAAGGAATAAGCCGGGCGATGGTGGCGCACGCCTTTAATCCCAGCACTCGGGAGGCAGAGGCAGGTGGATCTCTGTGAGTTCGAGACCAGCCTGG
>NC_022022.1:3373991-3377260 GCF_000317375.1 Microtus ochrogaster
CACTCGGGAGGCAGAGGCAGGTGGATCTCTGTGAGTTCGAGACCAGCCTGGTCTACAGAGCTAGTTCCAGGACAGGCTCCAAAGCCACAGAGAAATCCTGTCTCGAAACACCAACCCCCCCCCCCCAAAAAAAAGGAATAAAATTATCCATAGACCGTGAATTGCTGTTTGTTTCCCATTAGTGTGTTCCTAGTCTCACAGAGTTCCTCGAGGCACCGCTCATTGGTCTCCGCTTCCTGTAAAGGCTTCTCTAGTTTCTGTCTCGCTAAGTATCTCCGCTTCCTGTAAAGGCTTCTCTAGTTTCTGTCTCGCTAAGTATCTCAGACCTTGCACCTTGCAGCTCTCCTCTTGTTTAGCCTGGAGTGTTGGGGTTACAGAGGTGAGCCACTATGTGTCGCTAGTCATGGGGGGGGTGTTGTTTGTTTTTCGAGACAGGGTCTCTCTGTGTAACAACTCTAACTGTCCTGGAATTCGTTTTGGAGACCAGCCTGGGGCCTCGAACTCACATAGATCCATCTGTCTTTGCTGGGATTAAAGACGTGTGCCACCACCACGCATGGCAACTGCTAGTCGTGTTTTTATACGTGCCGGTAATAAGGAAGAGCAAACCACCACACCCAAATTATTAGATAAGCCAGTGATTTTTCGTAGTGGAGTCCATTGTCAAGTGCTCAGGCACTCCATGGTTATTAAAACGTTTATTGAGAATTCTTAAAACTAAGTATGGAGGTATATGTCTGTGATCCCAGCATTCAACCATTGAGAAGAGCAGGTAGAACAGGCAGAAGCATCCAGGTATTCAACTCCAGCCTGTGCTACTTGAGCCCCGTCTCAGTGAAAGCAACAGTGCTGTCCTTGTGGTCGTGTAGTGTCCCTGTCCGTTCCTCCTCCCCCCCCTTCGTGTGTCGTCCCCCCCCCCCCTTTTGTCTTTTTTATTCACCTTCTGATTGCCTGGAGGCGGGCCTGGAAATGTAGCGCCGGGGCAGGTGTGTGTCTGGCATTCCTTTGCCCTGGGTTCTATCCCTAGCGTAGAGGGACTAGAAAGGAAATTTAGGGTACAGATTAGACCAGATTTTGTGTAGATTTTATTGTGGAGGCACACTCTATAAAGGAAGCTAGTTCCCCATTGTAGTGTTGAGAACGTTGCAGTTGCCTAGATTGGGCCAATGAGATAATTTAGTAGCTAAAAGCTGCCAAGCCTGACTGAGTTTGATCCTTAGGACAGCATACTAGCAGGAGGGGACCAACTCCTGTGGGTTGTCTCTGGCCTTCACGCTCTGGTGAGTCAATGCCCACAAAAGTGCACACAAATAAAGAAGTTTTGGTTTTTTTAGTTTTTCAAGACATGGTTTCTCTGTGTAACAAACAGCCCTAGCTGACCTGGGAACTCACTCTGTTGACCAGGCTGGCCTTGAATTCACAGCTCCACCTGCCTCTGCCTCCCAAATTACAGGTATGCACAACCACCTCCTGGCTATTAGTTAAAAATTTTTAATTACTTTACATTTAAAGTAAATTTTAAAAATTACTTAATTTTTTTCCTTACAGTTTATGTGGGTGCACACACACACATTTTTTTCCTTACAGTTTATGTGGGTGCACATACACACATCTGTGCTTGTGTAGGTCAGAGACAACCTAGAGGGTTCAGTTCCTGTGATGTGGAAACTGGGGATCCAGCTCAGGGTCTTCACCCTCTGAGCCTTGTATCTCACTGGGCCCAAAATACTGTTATTTATAGGTGCATTTTAACTTAGGTAGGTGCTTCAGGTAAATCAGGAGTGACAGGATAGGAAAGGAGAGCCAAAAAGAACAGATTTCTTGGAGGCCATTTTTACCAGAATACAAGTAGAAACCAAAGACATTCCCGCAAGTAACCAAATATAAGAACGGGTTTCCCACCAGGCCGTCATGATGCACGCCTTTAATCCCAGCACTCAGGAGGCAGAGACAGGGGGATCTCTGAGTTTGAGGCCAACCTGGTCTGTGGAGCGAGTGCCAGAACAACCAGGGTTACACAGAGAAACCGTGTCTTGGGAGGAATAATTTAAGACGGGGTTTCCTGGTTTGAAACAGGATTTTGTGACACTTAGGCCAACCTCCAACTCACCATCATCCTGGCTCAGGATCCCAGCTTGGTGGGGTTGCCTGCAAATGTCATCATGCCAGGGGGACTGTTTTTACTCCTCCCCTTCACCATGCTTGTCTCTAAACAATTTTCACTGAAGACAGCTTGGCGATATCGGATGATCTCAGCTGTCCCTCTTACCATGGTGATCACTTCAGATTGGTCTGATCCCACGTTGGGAGAGGGACAGATGTCAAGGAGTTGTACCAATAAAACCTTCATAGTTAGTTTTAAGCAGATAAAAGGTACGGACGGAGTGGCTTTTTAGGTCAGGTCTTCATGGAATCTACTCTTGTGTTTAAGTTCAGTCTCTCCTGCGGGGTAGTCCCAGCTTCTCAGAAATGCTTTTCACTCTTTTGTTGGAGGTTGTTTTTCTACAGAATGCTAACAGCCAGCCATTAAAAAGCTTCACAAAAATCCAGTCAGCAAGAGCAAATGTTGAGTGAAAACTAGCTTGAAGATTAAGTGTTGTTTATAGGAGTACTCTTTAAGTGACCAGTGCCTTTTAATTATTAGAGGCACTGCTTGGAGTGCACATTGTTAGGGCACGTCTAATTATCTTTGTTGAAAGCGACTAACTAGTCAGTACAATTAGGAGCACATGAGCACAGGCCTGGGAAAAGGAAGTACCACTAGCAATTCTAGTGTAGGCCTCATCAGCTTGACCCCAAGCTGTTGGCTCCTAAACCATGCGTCTGAGCTTATCCAGTACAGCAGGCATATAAATATATTAAACATGTAAAGGAGACAGCAACATTTGGCACCATTGCACAGAACTGTACAGAAATCTTTCCTATAGTAGCACAACTTCTGCTCATTCAACAAAATGTAGACTCTGTAGTTCCCTAGGTCTACCACACCAACAAATCCAATGTTAGACCTTCACAGATTTAGTAATTTAGCGACACCTGACCACAGACTCATTTCTCTGTGTTTCATTTGTACAAAACAAAATATTTTCATTCTGAGACCAGTAGATGGAGACCAAGGCTTCAAAGATCAGGATTACCCAAATGGCACACTTTTTATTGAACGGGTTTGTTTATTTTATTTTTTTTTCTTTTTGGTTTTTTTCGAGACAGGGTTTCTCTGTGGCTTTGGAGCCTGTCCTGGAACTAGCTCTGTAGACCAGGCTGGTCTC
>NC_022022.1:3377555-3378145 GCF_000317375.1 Microtus ochrogaster
TTTGAGACAGGGTTTCCTGGAACTCATTCTGTAGACCAGGCTAGCCTCAGACTCAGAGATCATCCTGCCTCTGCCTTCTGAGTGCTGAGATAAAGGCATGCCGACCCAGCCAGTGCTCTTAACCTCTGAGCCATCTCTCCAGCCCAAACAGTATTGATTTTAAATGTACATGTAACTATGGTGTATGTGAGGAAACCAAAGACAGCTTTCCAAGTCAGGTCTCTTCTACCGTAGGGGTCCAAGAGACTGAACTCCATTAAGCTTGCAGCAAGTGCTTTTACCTTTTACCCACTGAGACTTCTTTTCTGCCATTGAGCAGTGCTGATTAAAAATATCAGAAACGAGCTGGGAGGCGGTGGCATATGCCTTTAATCCGAGTTCTCGGGAGGCAGAGACCAGAGGATCTCTGTGAGTTTGAGGCTAGCATGGTCTACAGAGTGAGTTCCAGGACAGCCAGGGCTACACAGAGAAATCCTGTCTCAACCCCCTCCCGATATCTGTCTGTCTGTCTGTCTGTCTGTCTGTCTGTCTGTCTGTCTGTCTGTCTGTCTGTCTGTCTGTCTATCTATCTATCTATCTATCTATCTATC
>NC_022022.1:3378429-3378933 GCF_000317375.1 Microtus ochrogaster
CATCAAGGGTTTCTTAGTGAAACTTTGTCCTGACAAAACCAAACAAAAAAAGCCTAAAAAATCAAAGAATTTCATTAGCTATCCTACATGTTGGCAGCCCAGACATGATGCCCATTGTATAATACAGATCAGCTAGCAGTCATTTTGCACGTTCTAAATTTACATGTATTTTACTCTTCAAATGTCTACATAATATATGTAGGTTCCATTCTACATGTTTAAGTCATAAATATGTAGATTAGTAAATGTACCAAAATCACCTTATATTTAAAATCACTTTGCTTTCAAAGAGGTCATTAAAAGACAGAAACAGAAACATAAAGGAGCTCTGACTTTTTGCTAAGGTGTGTTTGTTTGTTTTTGAGACAGGGTTTCTCAGTATAGCTCAGACTGCCCTGGAACTCACAGTCCATGGTGGCCTTGAACTCAGGGTGAGCCTTCCCACTCTGCCTCCCAAGTACCACCACTGCCAGCAATATTTTTTTTCTTTTTAAAGATTTATTT
>NC_022022.1:3379113-3380923 GCF_000317375.1 Microtus ochrogaster
CCAAAGCCACAGAGAAACCCTGTCTCGAAAAACCAAAAAAAAAAAAAAAAAGATTTATTTTCAACTTTAATCCCAGCACTCGAGGTAGGTGGATCTCTGAGTTTGAGGCCAGCCTGGTCTATGGAGCGAGTGCCAGAACAACCAGGGTTACACAGAGAAACCGTGTCTAGGGGGAAAAATTTAAGACAGGGTTTCACTGTGTAGCTCTTGGCTGGCCTAGACACTGAGATCCACCTGCCTCTGTCTATATGTGTGTATTTGTGTCTGCTTGTCTGCACTATGTGCTTGCAGAGCTCATGGAGACCACAGAGAGTGAGTGCACCAGAATCCTGATATGGGTGCTGGGAACTGAACCAGGTCCTCTGCAAGAGCAGCAACTATTCTTAATCTCCAAGCCATCTCTCCAGCTCCGATATTCATTTTACTCTTAATTCTGTACATTGTCTGTGCGGTGTGTGCATGTGTGAAGTGCAAGTGCCTGCAGAGTCGAGAAGAGGAGTGTCTGACCTCATGGAACTAGAGCTCAGGCTCCAGACTGGGCCATCACCTTACAAACAGTTACATTAATTGACAGGTTGATTTGGGCAGGAGTGTGCATGCCCACAGTATTCATGTGGAGGTCAGAGGACAACTTTCAGGAGCCTGCCCTTTCCTTCCATCTGTGGGTCCTGGGGATAAAGCTCTAGTTGTCAGGGTTAGTGGCAAATTCCTTTATGTGCTGAGCTGTCTTGCTGGTCTTCAAGCAGGTAGCTCAATAAAATATAAAATCTTATCAATTTTATGATGTAATAATTAATTGGATATTAAAATACCCACTTTCTGCACTGAAGAGATGGCTCAGTGCTTAAGATTATGAACTGGTTTTGCTGATTTTATTCCTAGCAACCAAATAAGGCTGCCCAAATCCACCTATAACTGCAGTTCCAAGGGACAGATTCCTTCTTGTGGCCTTCAAGAGCACATATCCACAGATACAAAACTATTCACATACCGTTTTAAAAGTAAATAGTAAAAAGATAAAAATAAAGCATCCACCTTTATAAGCATTGCAACAAAATGTATTTTTTATTAGCAATTAAACTAATAGTAAAATTAACCTATTTTGACATTTAGAAAATATATGTATATTCCATGTGGATCAAAGCCCAGAAATCATGCAAAATAACTCTATATACATGCCAATCCTAAAATGTATGGTTTTTTTAAAAAAAAATTATTTATTTATTAAGTATACAATGTTCTCCCTGCATGTCTGCCTGCAGGCCAGAAGAGGGCACCAGACCGCATTACAGATGGTTGTGAGCCACCATGTGGTTGCTGGGAATTGAACTCAGGACCATTGGAAGAGCAGGCAGTGCTCTTAACCTCTGAGCCATCTCTCCAGCCCCTAAAATGTGTGTTTTATATTTACATTTTAAATTTGCTAGCCAAAAGCAGTTTAGAAATTTTCTGAGAGCTAAGCATAGTGGCACCAATACTTGGAGGCAGAGGCAGGTGGATCTCTGTGAGTTCAAGGCCAGTCTGGTCTACATAGAGAATTCCAGGACAGCCAGAGCTAGATTATAGAGAGACCCTGTCTCAAAACAACAACAATAAAAAACCTTTTTTTTCTGAGCAATTAACAACGTATTTTAAAATGTAACCATTCTTTAAACAAGGAATTAGAGCCTCCTCTCATATGCAATAACATAGATCTTTTTTTTTTTTTTTTTTTTTTTTTTTTTTTTTTTTTTCGAGACAGGGTTTCTCTGTGGTTTTGGAGCCTATCCTGGAACTAGCTCTTTGTAGACTAGGCTGGTCTCGAACTCAC
>NC_022022.1:3381847-3398143 GCF_000317375.1 Microtus ochrogaster
CTTTTTTTTTTTTTTAAATATTTATTTATTTATTATGTATACAATATTCTGTCTGTGTGTATGTCTGCAGGCCAGAAGAGGGCACCAGCCCTCATTCCAGATGGTTGTGAGCCACCATGTGGTTGCCGGGAGTTGAACTCAGGACCTTTGGAAGAGCAGGCAGTGCTCTTAACCGCTGAGCCATCTCTCCAGCCCCCAAGAAATAATTTTCTTATGTCCTTTCGGATACCTTTTAGGTACTCTTGACACCGAAGTGTAAAACTTAATTTCTTCATAAATTTGTTTTGAAAGGAAACCTAATCAAAATCTGATAGAAATTTTGTAATTTTAAACTTTTATGTCCCTTTAATCCCAGCACTCGGGAGGCAGAGGCAGGCGGATCTCTGTGAGTTCGAGATCAGCCTGGTCTACAAGAGCTAGTTCCAGGACAGGCTCCAAAACCACAGAGAAACCCTGTCTCGAAAAATCACAAAAAACAAAACCAAAAACTTTTATGTCTCCAGTGAGTGTCATTTTAAATACATAATCTGTATTTTCTGTAAGTCAGATTATTTCTCCAAAGCATTTCTTTTAGAAGATTAGCTATTTTTTGTAAATCTTGTAACAATTTTTTTTCTTAGCCGTTTCTACAATTAACATTTGAAACATCAGCTCCAAAGCACTCCAGTGGGGAGGACGGCGCTCAGAGCACTATCTCAGTTAGCTAAGGCTTTAGTTAGGGCTGACAAAGCCAGGGGGAGCAGCTCCCAAGTCTGTCCTTAGATACTCACAGTAATGTCATAGATACATACTATAACGCAGGTATGTCAGGAACAGCAAGTTCAGAGAAGGGGGAAATGAAGGGACCAGGGCCATGCCACAGCTGTTTTTTCAGAAACTCTGTGGGAAAACTAAGTTCTGCCCCATGATGGTTTTAGAACTGATGCGTTTACAAAAGATAGCTAGAATTTCCCAAGGGGCCATCAAGGTACATGAACTTAATATTTTCCATGGTTACATAAATCACAGATTCTCTGCATGCTTGCTTCTCTCTCTCAAATGGTCAACAGAAAATAGCCACGAAAGACTGACACATGTGGTACACAGACATCTATGCAGACAAAACATATGTACATACATGTATATATACATATGCTAACAGAAAATAGCTTGACAAGGCCCAATGTACAAGCAGTATAATAACTCAAATAGTTTAACAAAACCAGCAGCTCAGAACTACAAAAGACAAAGCCTTGGAGAAAATTCTCAAGAGCCCAATACCACAGCACTCGGGAGGCAGAGGCAGATGAATCTCCGTGAGTTTGAGGCCAGCCTGGTCTACAGAGCAAGTTCCAGGACAGGCTCCAAAGAGAGGAACCCTGCCCCCCCCCCAAAAAAAAACAATCAATCAGTCAATAAATAAAAGAGCCCAATCCCAAGTACAGCCCATTTTTGTGCTTCACCAAATAGAGGTAGAACAGCAGCAGCAGAAGGAAGCTGAAATGGAAAGATGAAAGTCCCTAGCTGCCTATGGTGGACATGCCTTTAGAGGGCAGAGGCAGGCAGATCAATGAGTTTTGAAGTGTTCTGGTCTTTATAGTGTCAACAGCCAGAGCTTTGTAGAGAGGTTCTGTCTTGAAAGAAAGTCCCTGGAATAGCGCGACCCTAGCAGGTGCTTGGTACTATTTAGCCCTCCTCTCCATTGGGAGTGAGTGATTGTTTTCTCCTGGCTATGGTTTGCCAGAATTGTTACCATACGTGTTAGGGTCAGAGCTGCGGCCTGTCATCCCTGAAAAGCTAGGCGTGGCCCCCTTCCTCAAATATGTCAGTTAAATCCACTGTTAGTAATGAAACAGAAAAGAATTTATTCAGTGTGACACCCACCTATCTGTTTTGGGGTTCTAATATAAAAAACATAGATGAGGGGACTGGAGAGGTGGCTCAGAGGTTAAGAGCACTGACTGCTTTTCCAGAGGTCCTGAGTTCAATTCCCAGCAACCACATAGTGGCTCAGTCATCTGTGATGAGGTATAGTGCCCTCTTCTGGCATGCAGGTAGATACTGTATACATAATAAATAAAAAAATAGATGAGGCCGGGCGGTGGTGGCGCACACCTTTAATCCCAGCACTTGGGAGGCAGAGGCAGGCGGATCTCTGTGAGTTCGAGACCAGCCTGGTCTACAAGAGCTAGTTCCAGGACAGGATCCAAAACCACAGAGAAACCCTGTCTCGAAAAAAAAAAAAAAATAGGCGAATTTCAGGTCAATAGAAGGTGTGATGCATAACTGATTGTTAGTGGTCAAGGTGTAGCCCGACGGCTGTCATTGACTCCTGTTTCCTGCAAGGTGATCTGACAAGTTGTCAGAACTGTGAGATCTTTCTGAGGTGACAACTTTCTCAGCCTGGCACCTGGGCTCAGCCTCTTCCTTCTCCCAAAATGAACTTTCCTGGGAAAGTTCAATGAAGTCCATTGTCTCAGTAGTCTGACAGCAGAGGAGGGATACTCATACATCCTGTGAGGAGAGTTACAAAGGAATTGCAGGCATGAGCCAGCAGGCCTGGCCACACCTAGCTTTTTACTAGCTTTTCCAACTGATGGTAGGTATTCTTTGATGCTGCACCAACGCTTGGCAGGTGGTAAATTTTTGGGGTCCATACAGCATCATGCATGCTAGACCAGCACTCTGCCATTGTATTACATAGCTCACAAGATACGTGGTAATTTCTTAAAAGTTAGTTGCAAGGTTGATAATTTAGCTCAGTAATACCCTGCCTGGGTTTCATCCTCTGCACCAGAAAATAAAAAAATAATTGTAAGGGCTGAAGAGATGACTTAGCAGTTAAGAGTATTGGGTGGTCTTCTCAAGGACCTAGGTTCAATTCCCAGCACCCACATGGCAGCTCACAACTTCCTGTAACTTCACTTCCAGGGGATCTGATGCCCTTTTCTGACCTTCAGAGGGCATTGCATGCAGGTGGTGCACAGATATACATGTAGGCAAAAATACTCATACACAGAAATGATTTTAAAAATAATAAAATTAGTTGAAAAGAAAAATCTGAAACCATATCAAAAGAATTTTTGTGCTGTGTACCTTAAAAACAATTATCTGAGCCTGGTCTACAAAAGCTAGTTCCAGGACAGGCTCCAAAACCACGGAGAAACCCTGTCTCGAAAAACCAAAAAAAAAAAAAAAAAACAATTATCTGTCTTATATTTTTATTATTGGATGTACTGGGGCTTGAACCTAGAACCTTGTATGTAGTAAAGAAGTGTTGTACTATTAAGCTGTTTGTTTGTTTTTGCTATTTAATTTGAGGCAGGTCTCACTAAATTACCCAAGCTATGCTTGAATTCATATTATGGCCCAGACAGACCTGGAACTTTTGCACTATTGTGCTCAGAGCAAGCCCAGGGCTTTGGCATGCTAAGAGCCCTCTATGACATGAACTCTATCCCCAGTCTTTTACCTGAGGTTTTGAGATAGGAATCTTAAACTTAAAATCTTCCTGTTTTAGCCTCCAAGAAACCAGGATTACTGTGATTACAGGCCTTTGCCACAAGGTCCTACTTTGAATTTTTTTAATTTTTTGAGGGGGTGGTTCATGAGTACTCCGTGGTGTGTGTGTGGAAGTCAGAGGACAACTTTCTGGAGTTCTCTCCTTTTATCATGTGGATCCTAGGGTCAAACTCAGGCTGTCAGACTGGAGAGGTGGATTATAGGTGACTGAATTCAGTCCCTAGAGCCATATGGTGGAAGGAGAGAACCAGCTCAGCAAGCTGTTCTCTCTCTCTCTCTCTCTCTTTCTCTTTTTGTGTGTGTGTGAGAGAGACAGAGACAGAGAGACAGACGGACAGAGAAAGGAAGGGAGAGGGAGAGAGGATGAGAGAGAGAATGAAAAAATAAATTGAGACTGACCCTCATATAGCCCAGGCCTGTCTAGAACTCACTGTGTAGTTGAAGCTTGGTGAGCTTGGTGCTTCTTATCCGCCTGCCTCCACTCCTAAGCAGTAGTGTTACAGGTATGCACCTTCTTTCAGGGCAAGGACTTTCTTAAACAGGACCTGCTTTTCCCCCTCAAGAGCACGTGGCAGTGAATACAGTAAGGTTATTTCACGGTTTGGTTTGGGCAAAGGCAACAGCAATTATACCCTCCATGATATTTTCACTATAACTGTAAATGCTAAGATGCTTTAAAAAAAAAAAAAGTCAAATGATGCCTTAGTAGTGTGGCAAAAATAGTTTGTACCACATGGATTCCTGAAAGGTTACTAGTATGGCTCAGGAGCCATAAATCACACTTTTGAACTGCTGTCCTAAGCAAATCACTGGTCAATGGGAGTTTATTCTTGCCATGCTGGCCTTGGTATCACTTGCCCATAATCTCAGGCCCTGGGAAGTGAAGACAGGACCAGGAGCTGAAGGTCATCCTCAGCTACATAGTAAATTAAAAGTCAGCTTGGGCTACAGAGTTTCTGTCAAAAACAAAAAACAAAAAAATCCAGTTTGCTGTCTGTAAAGATTGATCGGCACTGCATCATTTTGCCATACCTAGAGAACAAAAAGATTAACAGTTGCAATTCATTTTAGAAAAAAATGCTCCTTGCTGGATGGTGGTGGCACTGGGGGGGGCAGAGGCCAGCTTGGTCTACAGGACTAGTTCCAGGACACAGAGAAGCCCTGTCTCAAAAAAAAAAGAAAGAAAGAAAGAAAGAAAGAAAGAAAGGAAGGAAGGAAGGAAGGAAGGAAGGAAGGAAGGAAGGAAGGAAGGAAAAGAAAATGCTTTTTAGTAGAGAAAATAAGAGCTCCCAAGAGTGGGAGTGGTTCTCCGAAAGGACTGCTTCCACATGCCTGCCCAGTGTTTTATTGCTGCTTGTATATGATGTGGGGTGCACTCCACTGTGTGCACACACAGGTGTATATGTCTGAGATGACGACTTAGAGTCAGAGTCAGTTCTCGCCTTCTACCCAGAGTTCTGGGGAATGGGACTCGGGTCGTCTGGCTTTTGTAAAAAGCACTTCGGCCTGTTGACCCATCTCACAAACCCTGCCTAGTAGCCTTTTATGTCTTGCAAAGGAATTGGATTAAGACCAAGGGAGTCATTATTGAAATTGGTCAGTTTTTGAGCTCATCAAAGGCTAAGCCAATGAGGAGTCTACACACCCTGTCCTGTTCTCTTGGCCCAGAGAAATGATCGTGCCTTACTCATCCAGTCTAGTCATGTGCTGCAGGATTAGCTCATGGTCCACCAAGGCCCTGCCTTAAGGGTGATTAACTCAAAATTTCTGTCAAGCAGTATTTAAAAGGTAGCTATCCTTGTGCCTTGCTTAGAAATTAGAATGCTGTTGACAGATTTCTGTCTCACCCAGTCCCACAGTTGTTCAGAACTAAGGAAACACACAGAGGCCTACATTAATTATAAACTGTTGGCCTATTAGCTCAGGCTTCTTATTAACTAATTCTTACATTTTAATTAGCCCACTATTCTTGTCTATGTTAGCCAAGGCTTAGTACATTTATCAGCGAGGCATTCTCATCTTGCTTCCTCTGTGTCTGGATGATAACTGCAGACTGAGTCTTTCCTCTTCCCAGAATTCTCCTGTTCTCATCAACCCACCTCTACTTCCTGCCTTGTCACCCAGACTTTAAGTCAAAAGATATGTAGAGGAAGCAAGATAAGCCTCTGTGTGTTTGTTTGGGACTGAATGGCTGCAGGACCTGGCAAGACAGAAACCTCTGTCAACAGAATGCATGTTTTTGAACTATGTTCTTTAAAATTATATTCCACCACTGGGTCTGGTGATAAAACCCAGTAATCCCATCTATTTGGGAAGTTGAGACAGGAAGATCACAAATTCAAGGCCTACCTGAGCTGTGGCCTAAGTTTCACATCAGCTAGATCCTCCCTCAGAATACAGAAAGGAAAACAGCACTTGGGAGGTGGAGTTGGAAAGAGCAAATTTGAGGTTGGCGTAGGCTATGTGAGCTCCTGGCCCCCAAACAAAAACATCTTGTGCACACATTTCACTATGGTGGTACGTTTCTATAGCTTAGCATTTGGGGGATAGAAGAAGGGAGATTTTGAGTTCCATGCCTTCATGGGCTGCATAGTGAGTTACAGCCAACCTGGACTGCTTGGCAAAACATGTCTTAGAGAAAACCAACAAAATGCAAGAAAACATTTTACAGGCTGCTGCTTCCCCTGTGTTTGAATTGCAGCTCCCTGGATACTTTTGTTCCTATGCATAAAGATGTCTCTGGTGGATTTGGGAAAGAGGCTGCTGGAAGCTGCAAGAAAAGGCCAAGATGATGAAGTGAGAACGCTGATGGCAAACGGGGCCCCGTTCACCACAGATTGGGTGAGTTGAGCTGAGGAGGTGTGGTGCTCCCTCTTGTGCTCTGTCTTTCCTGCCTCCTGCAGGAGTGTTATTTGTGTTGCCTGACTGCAGTTCTCCTCCAGTGTGAAAGCTGCCTGTCAATAGGTAGTAGTAATTGTGAGCTGTTAAATTGTGGGAATTTGGATGGAGAGATGGCTCAGAGGTTAAGAGCGCTGACTGGACCTCTGGAAGAGGTCCTGAGTTCAATTACTGGCAACCACAGTGGCTCACAACCATCTGTAATGAGATCTGGTGCCCTCTTCTGGCCTACATACAAGTAGAACCCTGAATACATAATAAATCAATCTTTAAAAAAAATACTGGGAATTTCCCTCTTTTATTTTATTTTTATATTTTTATTTGCAGTTGTGATGGTATATGTCTTTAGTCCTAGAACTTGGGAGGGAGAGGTAGGAAGACCTCTGAGTTTGAGACCATCCTGGTCTACAACACAAGCTCCAAGATAGCCAAAGCTACATAATGAAATCCTCTCTCAAAAAACAAATATAAAGCTCCCAAAAGTTGTCCTGACCTCACACATATACACCTGTGTGTGCACACATGTACACATACATGCAAATAAATGTTACAAATACCAGGCATGGTTGTATACATCTTTTTGTTTGTTTTTGTGACAGTATTGACTGTCCTGAAACTCGCTTCATAGTAGACCAGGCTGGCCTCAAACTCACAGAGATCCAACTGCCTCTGCCTCCTGAGTGCTTGAATTAAAGGCGTGCCAGCTAGTAGTATACATCTTTAACTCCAGCACTTGGGAGGCAGAAGCAGAAGATTAACCATGAATTGAAGGTCAGCCTGGTCTACATAGTAAGACTTTGTCTCAGGGGAGAAAGAAAGGCCAGGTGGTAGTGATGGTGCACACCTTTAATCCCAGCACTCAGTATATAGAGATAGGTAGATTTCTGAGTTTGAGGCCTACCTGGTCTACAGAGTGAATTCCAGTTCAGCCTGGGCTACATACAAAACATTGTCCATTGTCTCAAAAAAAAAAAAAAAAAAGAAAGAAAGAAAAGAAAAGAAAGAATAGTTTAATATAGTGAGCTTGTTAACCAACTGAACTTGGAGACCAAAGAGTTTCAGAAGATTCAGGTCCATGGAGTAATGGGGGGCATCTAAACACATTGGTTTTGCTTTTTAAGATTTATTTACAGATGGTTGTGAGCCACCATGTGGTTGCTGGGAATTGAACTTAGGACCTGTAGAAGAACAGCCCGTGCTCTTAACTGCTAATCTCTTCAACCCACATTCACAGATTTTCTTTCTTTCCTTTTTTTTTTCCCCTTTGGTTTGTTTTTGTTTTTTGAGACAGGGTTTCTCTGTGTAACAGTCCAGGCTGTCCTGGAACTCACTCTGTAGACCAGTCTGGCCTTAAACTCACAGAGATCCGCCTGCCTCTGCCTCCTAAGTGCTGGGATTAAAGGCGTGCGCCACCACTACCTGGTGGTTCATGAATTTTCTAAGCACTGACTGATGCTAACAATTTTTATGATGGAGTAATGATTGTTGTAGTATGATTAATTCATAACTTCAGGGTCCAACTGGTTCTTTTGTTTGTTTGTTTGTTTGTTTTGAGACAGTCTCTCCCAATGAAGCCCTGGCTTCTTGGGCTTCTATCTCACAGAGATCCACCCGCTTCTGCCTCCTTAATGCTGGGACCAAAGGTGTAACATATTACTCTTCTTGACACAAAAAAAAAACTGTTTTGTAAGCCATGCTTAAAATCTATCTAACTCAAAATCATTATACTTTAATTTTATGATTTCTATTGTTTTTAATTATATATGTGTGTGTCTGTGTGGGGTGGGCATGTGAGTACAGTTGTCCTTGGAAACCAGGGTGTTGGGTCACCTACAGCTGGAATAACAGCTGTGAATCACCTAACATGGGTGCTGGGAACTGAACTCAGTGCTTTTAACCATTGAGTTATCTTTCTAGCCCATGTATATTAATTTTTAATTCTATTATTTATTCAGTCTTATCTGCCCTGTAAGATTTTTTTCTTCAAGGATGAATACTATAGGATTCATTTATTGTTCATGTATCTCTACCCCAAAATGATACAGTTCTACACACAGTAGAATTCAATGAGTATTATTTTCCCACAGCTTGGAACATCACCTCTTCACCTTGCAGCCCAGTACGGCCATTATTCCACAGCAGAGGTGCTCCTTCGAGCAGGCGTGAGCAGGGATGCCCGGACCAAGGTGGACAGGACCCCTCTACATATGGCTGCAGCTGATGGCCATGCACACATCGTGGAGCTGCTGGTTAGGGTAAAGCAAGAATGGTGGTGGGGTGATGCTTTGAAACACTCACCTCCCGCACTGTCTTAAATAGTGGGGGGAAGTGGGCGGGAAAGACTTGAGAATAGTTGATCATTAAGTTGCATCTCTATTTATTTATTTAAATTGATTTTTTTCATGAAAACCATGTTTCAAGAGTCATGAAGATGAGTTTGTTTTCTAATTTTTTAAAGGCTTAACAGGTTTTATTGATTTTCTTCATTCTTTTCTGTAGGTGTTCTCTGTACTTGTGCCTGTTTTTTTTTTTTTCAAGCCCTACTCAGCTTTCTGCTAATAAATGCAACTTAAGTCTGTTCCTTGCCCCTCCTCAGCCATCTGTTAGAGTTTCCCGGGGCTGTCCTTAGCAGACCCACTCGTTGGAAGCATAATGTCTCAGCTCAGGCTGACTTGAGAAACGTTTTTCTCGTTGATCCTCCTTAAGTGAGAGCTACAGCTAAATCTCTCTGTTGCGATGGGGTCTTACACAGAAAGGTTGCCTTTTTCTAACAGAGCGGTGCGGATGTGAATGCCAAGGACATGCTGAAGATGACCGCTTTACACTGGGCCACAGAGCATCACCATCGAGATGTTGTTGAGTTACTTATCAAATATGGAGCTGATGTCCATGCTTTTAGCAAATTTGACAAGTCTGCCTTTGATATAGCACTGGAGAAAAACAATCCTGAGATTCTGGTCATCCTTCAGGTATGGTTCCTTGATCTTCCCCCAAAGTACGCTTCAGCTTATAGACTATTTTGAGAGAGCTGAATTTTCCCCATTTTATCAAAATAACACTTCTATCATGCTTCAATCATATGACTCTGTGTTAGCATCTCTCTCTCTTTCTCTCTCTTTCACACATACACACACACACACCACACACACACACTCTCACACACACCCAGTGGAGACAGGGTCTCAAGTAGCCCAGGGTGATCTCAGATTTTGAATGTAGCTAAAGATGACTCTTGATCCTCCTGTTTCTGCCTCACATATGCTAGAATTACAGGCTGTATACTGTGCTTGGCCTTTGTTTTGAGACAGTCTCACTGTGAAGTCAGAGCTAGCCTCTCCAACCAGGCCTTCCCTTAGGTTTTTTTTTTGTTTTTTTGCTTTTTTAATAGGATTATAGAAAGTCCTGAATTGTTTGTGGCAATTAGAGAGCAATATTTTGGGACTACTCAGTGCTGACATTGTAGAGCAGAACTCTACATATCTTTTCTGGTTCTAAGAGTTGCCCAATTTATGGAAATGTAGCCAGAACAAAAAGAACATTTATTTGACTGTCCATTGCTTTTCTCTCCATTAAAGTTTCCATTTCTAGTTAAACTAGACTTGACAATCTTAAAAGTCACGGGCTGGGCACAGTGGCACAACCCTTTGATCCTAGCATTTAGTAGGGAGAGACAGGTAAATCTCCTGAGTTTGAGTTCGAGGCCACCTTGGTCTACAAAGCGAGTTCCAGTCCAACCAGGGTTACATAGTGAGACCCTGTCTCAAGACAAGAAAGAAAAAAGGTTTGTTGCTGCTGGAGATACGGCTCTGCAATCAAAAATACTTAACCAGTTGGCGATAGTGGTGCACACCTTTAGTCCCAGCACCTGGCAGGCAGAGGCAGGTGGAGCTCTGTGAGTTTGAGGCCAGCATGGTCTACAAAGGGAGTTCTGGGACCACTGGAGCTGTTACACATCAAAGCCTGTTTCAAAAAACCAAAAATAAAGAAATAACACAATACTTACCAGTCTTGAAAAGGACCTAGATTCAGTTCCCAGAACCCACATAGGGTAAATTACAACTGCCTAAATTTCAGTTCCAAGGGATCCTATTTCCTCCTCTGCCCTCCACTGGCACCTGTGCACACATGGTACACATAAACTCATATAGGCACGTGCGTGCAAACACACACACACACACACACACACACACACACACACATTAAAAAGAAAATTATTTTAATAAGAAAGAAAGTCACTCTCGGGGCTGGTAGATAGCTTAGTCGGAAGGTGTGTCTTGTAAACACGAGACACTGAGTTTGATCCCCAGGACCCAAACACAAAAGCCAGGAATGGGCCGGTGAGGTGACTCAGTGGGTAAAGGCTCTTGCTGCCAATTCTAACAGCTTGAGTTCAATTTCCAGTACCCCCCCCTTTAAGAAGAAAATCAACTCCTGCAAGTGTCCTCTGACCTCCTATCATAAGACAGACTTCTGGGGAGACAGAACACATGCTGCCTACTCACTCCAGGAAGGGTGTCCATGGCAGATCAAAGTAGTGATATGTACACCAGATTCAGTTTGGTGAAGCAATGAATTTGTATTGTGGTTATTAACGGAAGAGTGGATGAGGGCATCTTATAAGGAGCAGGGATTTAACAGAAAAGCAGCTCTGTCACCAGGACACCCACCCCAGTGTGGACAGCTGCAGCCCTGGAGCACTCTAGCCGGCTACAGGCAGCTCCACTTCCTAACATGTGAAGTCGGCTAGCCAGAGTCTCTCCCCACAACTGTTCACACACTGATGGCGGGGGCCCTCGGGAATCCTCCAATCCTCTGTTCTCTGCTGTGTGGCTTTTCACTGGTCGCCTCTCCTTTCTCTCTGGAGCGGATATTCCAATTTAGAGGGGATGTTACAAATTAGAGGAATTCATGCCTTAGCATTTATGCATGTGTGTACCCTGGCACACTAGTGCACATATGTACACACACGACAAATAAATTGTAATTAAAAAATGTGGAAAGTGGCTGCAGAAACAATGTGCTTATAATCTCAAAGTTGGGGGAGCAGAGACAGATCTCCAGAGCTTGCTGGGCAACCAGCGTTGTTTACTTGATGAGCTCCAGACCAATAAGAGCCTACCTCAGAAAAACAAGGGAGCTAACATCTGAGAAACAATACTCAGGGTTGTCCGCAGGCTGCACCCTCCCGCACATACACCTCACACAGTTGCTCTCCAGTCAAGGTGGCACATGTTTATCTAATCCCACCATTGTGAATTACATGGAGGTAGAAGGCATAGAAGCTCAAATGGCAGCTTCAGCTACATAGCAAATTTAAGTCCCACCTGGGCTACTTGAGACCCTGTCTCAGAAAAAGAAAATCCAAATAAAACAACAGTCCTGCACCTGTGGCATGTTTGTACGATGCCTCAGTGCCTCTCCTCATACCCACACAAGGGAAGCGAATACCCAGACCTGAAAGGCAGAGACCCCACCTCTCTACTGCCACGCCCTTCACTTGTTCCCCACAAAGGCAGATCCTGAAACCATCAAAAATTAAATTTAGGGGATGACTTAGTGGGTAAGGGCTTTTGCTGCCAAGCCTGACAACCTGCGTTCAAGTCCCTGGAACCCACGTGCTAGAAAGTGAAACCCAGCTCCTGACAGTTGTCATCTGACCCTCGTGTGTGTGCACACTGACTAAAAACACACCACTAATCCCAGCACTCAGGATGCAGAGGCAGGTGAATCTCAGAATTCTAGACTGTTCCCGTCTGTATCCTGAGTTCCCAAACAGAGCTACACAGTTTTTTTTGGTGAGAGAGGAGTGTTTCAAAACAGGGTTTCTTTGTGTAGATAAGACTGGCCTGCCTCTGCCTCCTGAGTCCTGGGATTAAAGGTGTGTGCCATCACCATGTGGCTTATACAGAGAGTCTTAAAAAATAAGTAAATAAATTTAAGTGTGGAAAAAAATTTGAGTCAGTAAAATGACTCAGGTAGAAGCACCTGCCAAGTCTGATGACCCAAAGTTGATTCTCTGACCCCACATGGTGCAAGGTGCCCATTGTTTTCTGGCCTCTACATGCATATGCCCATCCCCCCATACGCACACAATAATAGAATTCATTTCTCAGGGAAAAAAAGATTCTGTGCTAGAAAGGCATAAACGGAAAACAGAGAGATGTGGGATGACACGGAAGGGCTGGAGAACAAGTGCAGTTCTGCAGTTTGGGGAGGCGGGCGGGCACTGGGGCTCTTGTTCTGGGGCTGTGAAGTAGCTTCTTATGTGGGCGCTGGGAACATAGTAAAAGCTTTTTTTGTTTTGTGTGTTTTATAGCCTAGTTTTCCTGGAACTGGCTTTGTAGACCCAGCTGTCCTTAAAATTACAGAGAGCCACCTGCCTCTGCCTTCTGAGTGCTGGGGTTAAAGCTGTACCACCACCCAAGGCTGTTTGTTTGTTTTGTTTTGTTTTGAATGGGGGTTGAAAGATGACGTTGGCCACATGGCTCTGCTTCACCTGGTAATTGCTATCTAGCCCGAGCTGACCTCAAACTCAATATGATCCTGTCTCAGATTTTGGAGTGCTGCTGGGATTACAGTTTGAACTGCTTCATATGGATTTAGAAACTCAGATTCAGGACTGATGTGATTGTTTTAAAACGGTAATTGGAGTTGGCACACACATTGGATGGAGAAGACAATGCTAACTAGCATATGATTGCTTCCTTCAGGCTAGACCAGCCTGCTCGTGCTTTCTCTGGGAAGCTGGTAGAAGGTAGAAGTAGCAGATGAAGAAGGAGTTTAACAGTATCCGGAGAATGGATAATCTGTCTCAATTGCAGTCCTCAGTCAAGGGGATAATTACATACGAAAAATAGCTGCTTGTGCATCTTCAGTTTTTGTTTGTTTTCATGACAGATGGTTTTACAAAGACTGGTTATTCTCAACTTTCAGTTATTGTCCAAAGTCCTTTCATAACTGTACTTTTTAGTAGTTATGTTTGTAGAAAACTTCTGAGAATAAGAATACAAGATAAGGATCTTTTCACCAAATTGAGCAGACATCCTCGGAAGCAAGGGTATAGCGTATGGAACTAGACTTCAAAACCTGCTACTCATTTATCTGCTTGTTATATGTTCTCTGAGGAGTTTCTTCAGTGGCAGAATGGAACAGGTTGTGGAATAAACTCTAGAGAATATTGTTCTCTGCAGGGATCTCCTACTAGCACCTTGTCTTGTAGATAACTGGTCACAGAATATAAGTGCTGCAAAATGCCTTTTAGACTGTCCAGACCAGTTTCTTCTCTTCTTTTTTATTTTCTTTTTACACGTTTGAGGTTAAGTGGAGCATGTGAAAGCTTTGTGAATAGCACAGCCTTGCTTTCTCAAACAGAAGCAAGCCTGGGAAAGCCAGCTGCTTCAGTAGAGAAAAATATCGTAGCTCCCTGCCATCGTATGCAGGCTAGTTCTGCCTGCTGGAGCACTGGTAGGGAGGGCCGTTCAGCAACTGTATGACTGAAGTTCTGACTTTGCCATATCCTGCTTTGTTTGGTAGGAAGCAATGCAGAATCAGGTGAGCGTCAACCCCGAGAGAGCCAACCCAGTGAGCAACCCTGTGACTGTGGCTGCTCCATTCATCTTCACCTCTGGAGAGGTCGTTAACCTCGCTAGCTTTGTCTCTTCAGCCAACACCAAAGCACCCGCAGGTAATGCTTGGATAATGAGACATCTATTTTAAGCATAAAAATGAGCAGAATCCCATTTTCCTATGGATAGTCTGTCTAATTGCCACTATTATAAAAATTCCCTAAATGATGCTGGGATTAAAGATCTGAGGTAGAAAACTTGCTGTGTATCTAAAGCCATGGACTAAATCTCCAGTACCACAAAAAAGGAAAGGAAAAACATTTCTCAAATGGTTGTTTTTCAGTGTAGACATTGAACTTGGGGCCTCACACTCTGGATCTGTGTTCACGGCCCATTCTTTTTCTTCTTCTGTTTGTTGTTTGTTTGGTTTATTTTATTGTCAAACAGACAAACAGGGCTGGAGAGAAGAGTCAGCAGTTAGGAGGGTTTACTCCTTTGGCAAAGACCTGGGTTCTCTTCTCAGCACCCACATCAGAAGGCTCATAACTGCCTGTTGTAACTTCAGTTTCAGGGGATCCAATTCCCTCTGGCCTGCACACGTGATGCACATAAACTCATTCAGGTACATACATATATGCAGAAGTAATTTTTTAAAACCTAGCACATTAAAAGTTTTTGATTGCTAGTGACTTGATAGCCCTGTATGTTCCAGCCTCCATGAAGGAAGCACACAGCCCTGGGTTCCATATCCAGTATGACACCAACACAATTTATCTAAAACTTGCTTAATCATTGGCTTATTTGAGGAGGGTTTGTGAGTTCTTACATTAGCCTTGCTGTGACAGGCTAAAAGATAAGAAAAACAGGGACCCAATAGAATATTCAGGACTAACAGGCAGCTGAGTCTGCAGTCCCAGCACTTGAAAGGCTAAGGCAAGAGGATATGGATGACACAGTAAGATCCTGGCTCTTCCTCCCACCCTCACCCCGTACACACGCACACACACACACACACACACACACACACACGCAAAGGAGGCCAGTATAGCCTAATCAGGGAACCCCAGGTTCATGATTTCAAGAGAGACCATGTTTCAGGAGAACAAAATGGCCACTTCCTGGGGAACAGCATCTGAGGCAGACCCCTGCCCTCTGCATGAACGTATGTACACTCCATACAAAAAAGTATACCTACAGGCTGAAGCCTGCACTCAAGGGATTGTCCAGCCCACTGCCCTCTTGCAGTATGTTCAAAAAATTATTCTGCCTCAAAAAATGTAATTATACGTAAAGAAATATGCATGTGTGTGCATCTGTGCATATGTCAATTTTTAAGGCAGTCTTACTTAGCTTGGGCTAGCCTGGAACTTTCGATCTTCCACCCTCTACCTCCTTAGTGTGTCCCTCCCTGCTGGGACTAGAAACCAGGGCTTCAGCAGCCAGGTACCTTTAATTCCAGCACTAGGGAAGCAGAGGCAGGTGGATCTCTGCAGGACAGCCAGGGATACACAAAGAAACCCTGGCTCAGGCGGGTGGGGGGGGGAGTATTGAAATACACAGGCGTGTTCCTGCTCATGTTTATCTCATGTGCTTAAGCTTGGCTGGAAATACAGTGCTGGCATTTCCAGTGTAGTCGGGCAGATGCACTGCAGAATGCCTTCTAATAATGAAAACAGTAAGTTTTCAGGGCCTGGCAAGATGTCCCAGCAGGTAAGAGCTTCTACCAGGAACTCACATGGTAGATAGAAAAACAGTTTTCACTTGTGTCTTTATGACCTCAATATGTGCACCATACACACAAAGTTAAAAAAAAAAAAATTCAAGTTACTTAGCCAGTGTTGGTAGCATGTGAAAAAAAGCTTTATGAATTTATATAGCTGGGGCAGGTAATTGGAGGTAGGGCTCCGCATGCAGTCTCCTAGAAACTCCAGAAGCAGCTGTCGACTACACTTTCTTTTTCTGTTTTTATTTTTTTTGTTTGTTTGTTTGTTGTGGGGTTTTTTGTGTTTTTTTGTTTTGTTTTTCAAGACAGGGTTTCTCTGTAGCTTTGGAGCCTGTCTTGGAGCTATCTCTTGTAGACCAGGCTGGCCTCGAACTCACAGATATCCACCTGTCTCTGCCTCCTGAGTGCTAGGATTAAAGGTGTATGCCATCACTGCCCGGCTTTTTTTTTTTTTTAAAGGCTATTTATTATGTATACAGCATTCTGTCTGCATGTATGCCTACACACCAGAAGAGGGCACCAAATCCCATTATAGATTGTTGGGCTGGATAGATGGCTCAGAGGTTAAGAGCATTGCCTGCTCTTCCAAAGGTCCTGAGTTCAATTCCC
>NC_022022.1:3398793-3405187 GCF_000317375.1 Microtus ochrogaster
TTTAATCCCAGCACTTGGGAGGCAGAGGCAGGCAGATCTCTGTGAGTTCGAGACCAGCCTGGTCTATAAGAGCTAGTTCCAGGACAGGCTCCAAATCCACAGAGAAACCCTGTCTCGAAAAACAAAACAAAACAAAAAAAAAAAAAAGAAGGAGAAGCTTCCCCTGGCCTGTGGGTTTTTGACCAGCCAATGCCGATGGCACTCACACACATAGACTCTCAGGAATGGACCTGGCACACAGTGGGGAATCTGTAGTGCAGCTCTTGTTTATGTGTCAGATGGGAAAGGCCACTTCCATGTGACTCATCTGTTAACTTTTACCCATTGATTGTTTACTATAATGTTTTACTAGTTCACTGTTAAATGTCACTATATTCTTAAATTATCTATACTAATTTACAGGGTTTTTTTTTTTTCAAGTTTCATACATTTACTTAGACTTTAAAAATGATGCCTAAAAAAGGGATTCTAAGATCTTGGGGAAACACAGCACGTCATACACTACAGGTAAAATTCAAGTGCTCAGTAACCTGTTAAAACTGGTGATACTGGCCCAGACAAAAAGTGTAACACACACACTCACACAGGCTAGGATGTAATTCAGGTTGAGTGTTTGCCTAGCTTTCACAAGTCACAAGGTCCAGGGGTTTTTTGTTTGTTTGTTTTGTTTTATTTTGTTTTGCTGAGACAGGATTTCTTGTGTGAAGATGCCTGGAATTCCCTCTGTAGACCAGGCTGACCTTGAACTCACAGAGACCCACCCACTTCTGCCTCTGGTGTGCTGGGTTTAAGTCTGTGACACCACCGACACCACCACGTAGTTCAAGATCCTGGCTTGGTAGCTCACACTTGAAATCCCAGCACTTGTGAGGTAGATGCAGGAGGATCAAGAGTTCAAGATCATCCCCAACTCCACTGTGAATTTAAGGCCAACCTGGACTACGTGAGACCCTGTCCCCTATCCCACTACCCCTAAAAAGTATATATACTACTTGGGTTTCTTTGACATGGGGTCTCACGTAGCTCAGGTTGGCCTCAGACTCTATATGCAGCTTGGAACTTGAGATCCTCCTGCCTTTGTCTCCCAAATAGGATTTATCATGCCCCGTCACACCTGGAAAGTTTAAGTGCATTCGAACTAGCTTTTCAAAATGTATTCATTCGAGCCGGGCGTTGGTGGCGCACGCCTTTAATCCCAGCACTCGGGAGGCAGAGGCAGGTGGATCTCTGTGAGTTCGAGGCCAGCCTGGTCTACAAAGGGAGTTCCAGGACAGGCTCCAAAGCTACAGAGAAACCCTGTCTAGAAAAACCAAAAAAAAAAAAAACAAAATGTATTCATTTGTAGCACCAATCTCTTTTTGTTATTTGAGACTTGGATCTTTGTTTTTTTTTTTTTTTTTTCTGTTTCTTGAGAAGGAATCTCACTACATAGCCCAGGCTGGCCTGGAAGTCAAGGCAGTTCTCCTGCCTCAGGATCCTCAGTGCTGTGATTGCAGTGTACGCTGCCAACTGCACCGAGGACCTCTTTATTGAACACTGCAAACATCTCAGTGAGGACGTTTTTAGAAAATACTGTTCTAGCAGCGTCCCTGTGTTCTTCTCTCCTGACTTGTTACTCATTAAAGCTTTTCTGGAAGATTATTGGTGCTCAGTCCTGTCGTCCTGGACTTGGAAGGCTGAGACTGGCTGAGTTGTCTGGGTATAGAAGACCCTACCTCAAAAAAAAAAAAAAGAAAAAAGAAAAATCAACCAAAAAATTTATTTTCCAAAAAGAGGATGATGAAACTTGTATTCTTAATATATATACATTTTAAATTAACTTTTGTTATCCCTAGCTAATTTAGAGGAAATCGAAGAAGGAAATTCACTTGACTCATCAATCCAGCAAGTGGTGGGGAGTGGCGGCCAGAGGGTCATCACCATAGTGACTGATGGAGGGCCTCTGGGTAATATCCAAACCTCACTCCCTACTGGAGGCATTGGTCAGCCCTTTATTGTAACTATGCAAGATGGACAGCAAGGTAAGTTATGTCTAGTAGACATTTGCTTATTTAAAGATATTTTATTTATTTATTTTTGGGTTTTTGAGACAGAGTTTCTCTGTGTAGCTCTGTCTGTCTTGGAACTCATACTGTAGACCAGGCTGGCCTAAAACTCACAGAGATCTGCCTGGGATTAAAGGTGTGAGCCACCACCTTGAGCTGCTCTCAAGGTCTTAATCTGTACCTCAGCCTGGCCTCAAGCTCACCATATAACCTGGGGGACACTAAACTCAGAGCAGTCTCCCCACCTTAGTTTCCTGGGCACTGGAATTATAGGTGTGGGCCGCCACCCTCTACTTTATTTATTTATTTAGAAACAGCATCTCTCATAGCACAGCTGGCCTCAAACTCACTTAATAGCCAAAGATGACCTTGAATTCCTGATGCTTCAACTTCCCAAATACTAGGATTATTGGCATGAGCCATCATTCCAGACTCAAAGTTTTGACTTCTCTCCCTGTCTCTCTCTTTTTTCCTTCCTTTCTTTCTTTCTTTCTTTCTTTCTTTCTTTCTTTCTTTCTTTCTTTCTGTCTTCCTTTCTTTTCTGTCTCTCTCTCTCTCTCTCTCTCTCTCTCTCTCTCTCTCTCTCTCTCTCTGTGAAAGAGAGAGAGAGATGTCTTGCTTTCTGTGTATCTTTGGCTAACCTGGGACTCACTATGTAGACCAGGGTGGCACAGACAAAGCTGCCCTTCTGCCTTAGCCTCTTGAGTACTGACATCACAGGCCCGCACCACCATATTTGGCTGAAGGTCTTTGTCTTAAGAACCTGAGGCCTTCGTGGTTTCTGAGCTGTGGTTCTTTCCTTCCTTGGCGCTGCTTCTTTCCTGATTTCTTTCTTTGTGACTTTAAGTTACCTTTTGACTTCAAACTCTGTGTTTTGTTGTTTGGGTTTGTTTTTTGAGACAGGGCTACAGAGAGCTCTGCTGTTGACCAGGCTGAGCTCGAATTCAGAACTCTGCCTACCTCTACCTCCTGAGCACAGGGACTAAGGACGTGCATCCCCCAGCTAAAGAGTCTAAGCTCTATAAAGAGATATCACAACAATGTACGGGGGTGGGGGATGGATATAACCTGTGATAGAACACTTCTCTGACATACAAGAAGCCATGCCAAAAATAATATGAAGTTCACTTTTTTCTAGTTAGGCAAAAAAGCCTTCTCTATATGCTGTGTGCTCATTGTCTCCCATGGGTGTGCTTGGCTTGTAGTTCTAACTGTGCCTGCTGGTCAGGTTGCAGAGGAGACAATAATTGAAGAGGAAGAAGAGGAAGAAGAGAAGTTGCCATTGGCAAAGAGACAAAGGATGACAGAGATAACTAACAGTATTGAGGAAAGCAAGGTAATGAGATTCTTCTCATAAGAGAGAGAAGGAGTGGAAGCCCTCTTCATCTTTCTGTCTGCCGTCTGAATACTCTGTTGTCGGGAATTCTTACTGTAGTGACACTGTTTGCTCTACAGGAAGGCAGCGAAAGAGAGCTACTGCAGCAGCAGCTCCAGGAGGCCAATCGGAGAGCCCAGGAGTACAGGCACCAGCTTCTCAAGAAAGAGCAGGAGGCAGAACAGTACCGGCTCAAGCTGGAGGCCATGGCGCGACAGCAGCCCAACAGAGTTGAGTTCACCGTGGTTGAGGAGGTAGCTGAAGTGGATGCTGTAGTAGTGACAGAAGGGGAAATAGAAGAAAGAGCAGCAGAAGTGATGAAGTCAGGAAGGACCACAGAGCCTCACACTAGTGTTTCCATAGAAACCATTTCATCTTAACACGCAAAGGCCACAACTTGCACTTATTCTTCTTATTTTTAAGAAGAAAATACAGAGGGCAAGCATTGTGTACAAATTAAGACTGTCTTTAAGAAGGGAACAGTAGCAGGGCTCAATGCCTGGGCCAGGAAAGCTGTTTGTGCAGCTAGAGACTCAGAGCCACGTTAGGGGCATCTAAGGGACCAAAGGACCAGGACCAAATCTCTCAGCTCACGTCATTGCTTTAAACAGAGTACTGAGCATTGCGGGTTAATTTTTTTTTTTTTATAAAAAATAATTAACTTTATACCAAAAGATTTTAAGATAATACTTGTAATACATATACACCAAGAGCCTTTAATAATTATTCCTGAGATCTCCAAGTGATCTGAAGTTTGCCTTACTTAGGTTTATGAACTGCTAAGGTTGTAGGAAGACTCTTCGCGAGGATGAAGAAAAGATACCGTACATTCCTTCCTTTCCTTTTTTTTTTTTTTTTTTTTTTGGTGTAGAAGTTCAAGATAGGGTTTCTCTCTGTAGCCCTGGCTGTCCTGGAACTCACTCTGTAGACCAGGCTGGCCTCAAACACACATCTGCCTGCCTCTGCTTCCCGAGTGCTGGGATTAAAGGCCACCACCGCCTGGCTAAAGCTACCATACATTTCTAAGAAAGCAAGCACACGGGCTGCTCCTAGTTAATCCACTGAAAAGGAATCTATGGGCTAGGAACAGTAGTACATACCTGTAATGCCAACACTCAGGAAACCGAGACAGCCGGTGAGTGTGAGGTCAGCAGGAGCTAGAGGGACCCCTTCGGTGAAAGAGGGCCAGATGCCCTTTTCTGGCCTCTGTGAACACCCTGGCATATACATACAAATAAAACTTTAAGAGTTAAGTAAGATCCCAGCACTTGGGAGGCACAGGCAGGCGGATCTCTGTGAGTTTGAGACCAGCCTGGTCTACAGAATTAGTTCCAGGACAGGCTCCAAAACCACAGAGAAACCCTGTCTCGAAAAACCAAAAAAAAAAAAAAAAAAAAAAAAAAGTTAAGTAAGTTAGTTGAACGCCAAGGTTTGCCCTTCAGGATCATGAGACTACCAGGAGATTGAAGTCAACTTGAGCTCCGTAGTGAATTACAGTGCAGCCGGGCTACAATGTGGGTCCTTATGCAAGAAAAGAAAATCAAATCGTGTGGTGGTGCACACCTCTTCCAGCACTCAGGTGATAGAGACAGGTGCATTGCTGTAAATTTGAGACCTGCCTAGTCTACAAAGAGAATTAATGGGATGGCCAGCACTACATACAGAGACCCTGTCTCAAAGAAAAGAAAGAGAAAGCTGACTTGTGATAGCTTAGACGTCAGTTAAAAAAAAAAAACAAAAAACAAAATTAAACTAGGCATAGTGTCGCATGCTTGTAATCCCAGCACTTGTGAGGCCAAGACAGGAGGATCACTGCAAGTTCAAGGTCAGCTTTGACTATTGTAAGATTTTTCTTTAAAAAAGAAACAAAATGACTAGACTTGATGACCCTCATCCCTGTACTCGGGAAACAGAGGCAGGCAGGTCTTTGGGGTTCTAACTAGCCTGATCCACATAGTGAGTTCCCAGCCAGCCTGGGCTACATAGACCCTAACTAACAATAGCAAAAAATCTGAGGACATTGCTCAGTGGGACAACATGGTGCCTAGCATGCAAGGAAGTCCTGGGTTCCTCCTTTGGTGCTGTATGTACACAACAAAAATGAGGGGCAGGAAAGCAAAGAGAAAAACAATTAACATCAAACTTTTAATGCCAGAAAGAAATTTTACTTACGTTATGGGGAATGTGTGTATAAAGCCTGTGTCCCTCCTGAGACTGGGCGGTCTCAGAATGAGGCTTCTGAGCTATGAAGCTCTGCTCTTGAGATGGAAACTGTATGAACGTTATAAGACTACAATCAGGAGGGTCGTCAGAACATTGCTTCTAAACATCTGTTTATATAAATCAAGTTTGAACTTCTAAATTGTATAAAGTTGGGTTGAATGTTGTGTGTCACGTAGGACATTGGTGCTTTCCTGCAGAGCTTATCATCCTGTGACGAAGGCCAGCGCTGTGCAGGTCTGTTTCTGTTGACTGCTGCTTTTGCTAATGTGGGCCAATAGAACACTGTGCCTTAAGGTGTGTAGGACAGGTGACAATGGGGGCAGGGTTCACTGCCACAGAGCGGAGAGCCATACATCCGAGCCCTTGCTGTCTTCCCCTCTCTCTTACTCTGCTCAGACACTTTTGCATAGATTTTCAGTGCTGGGTTGTTGAGGTGGGATTGGGGCAGGTCTCTGTTATTAACATGAAGTGGTTTTTGTTTGTATAGCTGGGCGCCGTGCTCTTGCCTGTAATCTCAGCATTCAGGAGGCTACAGCAAGAAAGTTGACATGAGTTTGAGGCTAGCCTGAACTACAGTGTGAGAACCTGTCTCAAAAACAAGGCAGCTAGGCCGGGCGGTGGTGGCGCATGCCTTTAATCCCAGCACTCGGGAGGCAGAGGCAGGCGGATCTCTATGTGAGTTCGAGACCAGCCTGGTCTACAAGAGCTAGTTCCAGGACAGGCTCCAAAGCCACAGAGAAACCTTGTCTTG
>NC_022022.1:3405507-3406701 GCF_000317375.1 Microtus ochrogaster
GTCCTGGAACTTACTCTGTAGACCAGGCTGGTCTTGAACTCACAGAGATCTTACTGCCTCTGCCTCTCTAGTGCTAGGATCAGAGGTGTGCACCCTAGCTGAGACACCCGTCTTAAAGAGAAAAGAAAGGGCTGAGACTATAGTTCAGGAAGAGCCCTTGCCTATCATTTTATCAGATCCTAGTTCAGTCCTTAGGACTGCAAAAAACAATATTTTTAAAAGTTTAAACAGGATGTGATAGTACATGTCTATAATCTCAGAGCTGGTAGAGGGAGGCACGAGGTCAGAGGTTGAGGATCATCCTTGGTTATTTAACAAGTTTGAGGCCTTGAGAGTGTCTGGAAGCATAGTGGAGGGGTCTGTGTGTGTCTGATACCTGGGAATGGAGTGCTAGCAGTGAGCTGCTGTGTGTGGCATCTCAGAGCCATGGCTAACTAGAGGGAGCAAGTTTCCATTCAGATGACTTTGTTTACATTCTTGGAGCGTATGTTGACTTTAATTCCCTCCCACCTTTTAAGGGGATGGAGAGTGTCTGCAGAGACTGTCCACACCTAACCACCTCATTACCTTGCTAGTTACTGTGGGGATGGATCTGTCCATCTACTCCTCCCCTCTGAGCAGAACTTCTACCTTAGGGGAGCCTGCTTCATTGTTCCAAGTTAATTTTGAACATGAGGTCTCCGTTGTTCATCTCAAAATGGAAGTAGGTTTTGCTTTTCAGTTATACGGTCATGAAGATGAAAGGGTGTGGGAGAAGACTCTTTCAGTTAGTTAAAAATGTATTGAATAGCCAAGCATGGGGCACATGTGAAATCCCAGCACTGAGAGGCTGAAGTAAGAGGCCCAGGAGTTCGAGGCCACACTGGGCTACATGACGGCACTGTCTCAAAAACAAAGATAGGACTGGATAAGAACACGACACACAAGTGTGAAGGCCCAAATTCAGATCCTAGCACCCACTCTAGCAAGTCCTGGTCCCTGGGGCACCCATAACCCTAACCCATTAGCAGGCTGAGGACGAAGGGTTACTGGGGTTCAGGTTCAGGGAGCGACCCTGTCTCAAAGGAACACAACAGAGTAGTGGAAGAGGACACCCAAGGCCGGGCGATGGTGGCGCACGCCTTTAATCCCAGCACTCGGGAGGCAGAGGCAGGCGGATCTCTGTGAGTTCGAGACCAGCCTGGTCCACAGAGC
>NC_022022.1:3406801-3413859 GCF_000317375.1 Microtus ochrogaster
AAAAAAAAAAAAAAAAAGAGGACACCCAAGGTTCTCTTCTCCCTCCACACACAGGCACATACCCCACACTCACACACAAGAACTGGGGAGGAGAAATGAAAATACACTAAGACTATCTCCTGACTTCATGTAGCCTTCTAGGTCAGCCTTTTTTAAGTCTGTGGCTTTTTAAAGACAGGGCCTCACTCTGTAGGTTGACTTCAAACTCAGGGCAATCCTCCTGCCTCAGCCTCTTGAGTGCTGGGACTATGAGTGTGAGCTCCACGTTGGACTGGGTCAGTTGAGAAGATCTACCGTGGATCTTCGGGGTGGAGAGGTCCAGCTGATTGCGAAGGCTGGGTATACGAGAATCAGTAGCAGAGGAGCTGTCAGGGGCTGCAGCTCAGCGGAATGCTGGCCTAGGGACTCGGCTCCAGGGCAGCTGCTGCGTGAGTGCCAGTGCTGTGCTAATTCAGGGATGTAACCCCACATTTGCATCGGGGTTGTAAGTGTTTCCCCCAAAAAAGAAAAAAAGAATGTTACAACTTCTATTCTTCCTCCTTCAGGGAAATTGATGACAAATGTGTAAATGTGCCTTCCCTCCACATTCTGCTTCTGTGGGGGCTTGTCATTGTGATGCCAAAGCGGAGCCCTCATGGCTGCTATAGGAGAAGAGGCCTCGGGGGGGTTGCTCCGAACTCTGTGCCTTAAAAGATACTCTGTCAGATGTATATGTTCTTTTGTTTTTTTCCAGACAGAATCTCACTGTGTAGCTCTGACTGGCAAGAAACTTGCTATGTAGTCCAGGCTAGCCTCAAATTTAGAGATCCACCTGCCTCTGCCTCCTGAGTGCTGGGATTAAAGGTGCCTGGCAACAGATAGTTTTTATATACCTTTGCTGGGTGCATGTTAGTATAAATGTATGTAAATGCATAATGATCTTTCCCAGTTTTCTCTTTGCGGTTCAGCTCTAAATTATCTGGGATAACCTGGAAGCTTATTAAATATATAGATAGGGTTTTTAATCCCCTTAATCCACTGGGGAGCAGGGAATAGGAAAACAGTGAATAAGAGAAAATATGAGCGTTGAGGCCCAAGGAGCTGGTTCATGCTCACAAGGGAAGCCAGCGGGTAAGTGCAAAGACACCATGGTCAGTGCACAGCGACCAAAGCGAGCTTCCCTCTGTGGCCATTTGTCTTTTCCTCCTGTTGAAGCTGCCTTGACACTTAGAAAAACCCTCAGAGATGGGTGTGGTGAAGCACATATTTAGCCCCAGGACTCAGGAAGTGGAGGCAGGTGGATCTCTGTAAGTTCCAGGCCAGCTTAGGCTACATGGTTAGACCCTGTCTCAAAAGAAAAGCCTCCAGGCTTCTGGACAGGGAAGAGCCCGGATGAGGGGCTGTGGAACTGAGCTCTGAAGCTCTACTTCCCCAGCTCAGCACCTCACCGTGCGAGAAATAACTTACTCTGAGAAAGCTTGTGTGGCTGTCCCTACGTCAGCCACCTTCAGGGCTAGAAGAGCTGAGGCCCATGGTGAACTCCTGTCAGAGTCTGACAATGAGCAGGGGTTCCTTTTTGTCCCAGTTCCTGGAGACCAGCTTTCTCTTCTCACGCAGACAGACGTTTCTGTCAAGGCCACCAGTATGCACTTTAACTTCTTACCTCCTTTTTGTGTTTTGTTTTGCTTCGAGACAGGGTCTCTCTCACCCTAGCCAGGCTGACCTGGAACTCACTGTGCGACCTAGGCTAGCCTCAGACTCAAGCAGTCTGATGCCATGGCCTCTCACGCCCTGGCTTACAGATGTGTCACCGTGACAGACCGACTCTAACCCTGTCGGAGTCACGCTCTGTTTCTTTTACTCACAGGAAGGATGTTAGATTTAATAGCCTTGGGCCTCTGGTGCTGTCCTTCTGAAGGCTTTAACCTCTGGGGCTGGGGGAGGAGGATCGTCCTAAACTCTGCAGTAGTAAGTGATTTGTTACAGTCAGGAAGTTGTGACCCTCTTTGTCTTCCCTGACCCCCACCCGCCACTTCTGTTTCTTCCATCCCTCAGCTCTTGTGGTAGGAAGGCTTTGCCCGGCACTGGAACGTAATTAATTGGTTGGTCATCTCTAATCTTCCGGGCTCCTCTTTCTCTCTCCTCCTCCCCACCACGTTTTGCTCCGAGGTGATTTGTTTCTGAGATTTAACTAGGTTATACTTTCTATCTGTGTTCCCACTTGGTTTCTGGCATCTTGGATGTCAACTGTTACAGTAGCAGCTCCGCTCCCTGGCCTCGGCCTCGCCCAGTGTGTCCTTCTGCCAAGGCCATTGGGAGGCGGATGCCCAGGAGTCTTTACAGTGTCCTCTTGTTCTTCAAGTTGTCTGGCAGCTTTGTGTACAGTAAAATTGCAGGAAAACTTAAATAAAAGTTTCTTTTTTATTTAGGATAAAATACTTCCATTCTAATGACCAAGCATGTGTGTACATGTGTGTGAATGAGCATTTATGTACATATACCTATACAGATCTATATTATATATACAGTTTTGTACTATCATTTAAAATAAAGACATTTCTTAATAAAACATTAGTGTTGTTAAAGTCTTTGGCAAAGAATGTTTCTGCTGTCTCTGTTACAATGAACCAACCAAACTAAACTTAAGGTGTGTGCCGCAGGCCCAGCACCCATGGAACTTGATCTGTAGACCAGGCTGGCCATGAACATGAGATCCTCCTGCCTCTGCCTCGTGGGTGCTGGGATTACAGGTGTACACCACCGCCCAGTCACTCAGTTTCTTTCATGTGTAAAGAGTACCAGGCTAAAGGCAGCTGGGTAAGAAGGGCAGAGGATACGAAGGAGACTAAACATAAACAGTGTTGCTGCCTTCTCAAGACCATCAGCTGTGTCTTGCGAAAGATCATTCTAGCTGGACTTCCTGACAGAGGGACAGGGCCCAGGGTTCTCCCCTGATGGCCCCAGCTCCTCACCACCTGTTGTAGCTGCATGTGGCCTTAACTGCGTGGCTGAGGGAGGACGTGCCGGACAAAGGCTTTCAGGTGCAGCCTGCTGTGGGAAGAGCAAACCCTTTTAAGTAACCCCTCACTGATTCTCAGAGTGAACTTTGGGGGAGTCCTGCCTCAGTTTGTCGGTTTGTCATTGGGACCTTAAGAAGGGTAGACACCATTTATGTCTCCCTCTGGGAAGGAATTTTAGAAACATGCAGTGGAAACTCACATCTGTAATCCCAGCACTCCTACTGTGAGATAGGAATGGAGCCAGGAGAATCCCAGAAAGCTTGGGGGCCTCCTAATGTGGCCACTGCAAACAAGAAGCCCACAATTGAGCTGTGGTGCACATGCACCCATACACATACAAAAGTTTTTAAATTTTTATGTCATCGGTGTTTACCTGTATATGTTGTATGAGGGTGTCAGATCCCCTGGAACTAAACTTACACCTGCGAGCTGTCATGTGGGTGCTGGGAATCATCTCTCCAGCCCCCATATATAGTGGTGTATTTCTTACAAAGGTTGACGTCCATAGTAAATAGAATGATAGCAAATTCAGGAGCTAGACAAATAATAATTGAATCTCTCCGGCTTTTGAAAATGCTAATTCTTAATGCAAAAGGATAATTAGGTCATTAAAGGCAAGGTCAACACCTTTGGAGGAATGGATTTGAGATATAATTAATATTGAATCTCATTACCATGATACTTGGATAGGAGAGGTGATTTCCAGAGGTTTGAAGAAAAACTGAAATGTCAAGTGTTTTAATTGTGGCAAACAATGTTATCTAGAAAGAGACTGTAGACAGGGTGTTCCAATGTTTTTTCTAAGAATAATCCATTCAGGGCTGGAGAGATGGCTCAGTGGTTAAGAGCATCGCCTGCTCTTCCAAAGGTCCTGAGTTCAATTCCCAGCAACCACATGGTGGCTCACAACCATCTGTAATGAAGTCTGGTGTCCTCTTCTGGCCTATAGGCATACAAGCAGACAGAATACTGTATACATAATAAATAAATAAATGTTTGCCGGGCGATGGTGGCGCATGCCTTTAATCCCAGCACTCGGGAGGCAGAGGCAGGCGGATCTCTGTGAGTTCAAGACCAGCCTGGTCTACTGGTCTACAGAGCTAATTCCAGGACAGGCTCCAAAGCCACAGAGAAACCCTGTCTCGAAAAAAAAATAATAATAATCCATTCAGAATGCCCCTCTTGTCTGGATTATGCAGAAGGTGAGGCAAAGGTAGGCATTGGACTAATGAATATAGGTCCAGAAGAGATATCCAAGGTAACCCTTTGCCATTGGGAAACTCCTTGAGGGGCCTGCAAAAGGCCCTTATGCCAAATCCAGTTCAGTCATTTACTGCCATGGTAGAGGAAACTCCTTCCCAGAGCAATTAAAGAACCTAGTGCATAATGTAAGAAACCATACTGCTCTGGATAATGAACAGGTATAGAAGAAAAAAATCAGGAGAAACAATAAAACAAGTACACACATCTATAAATGAACAAAGACAAAAATTAAAGATATGAATAAATGATGTCATTGAAGGTCTGGTAGACACAGGTGCAGATGTATCAATAATTTCATCAGAATCTTGGGATCCAAATTGGCCTCTTCAGGACATAAGTGTTCAGTTTTTAGGGACCAGAAATTTATCTCAGGCAAAGAAAAACACAAGATGGGTTGAATGTAGGGCCAGGACAGAGAGGAATATTAAAACCATATGTGACTAACATAGCAATGAATTTGTGGGGATGTGATTTGTTATAGCAATGGAATACTCAGATTAACACTCCCCCAATCTTAGAAATAAACCATAAATTATTTTTTTCTGGGGAAAATATTACAAGATATTATAAAGAACAGTCACCAACCATTCGGGTTGTATAGGGTACAACAGCTGCTGATCTTCCAAAGGCACCAACAACCCTACCTTTAAAACAGACAAACCTGTATGCATTGCACAATGGCCTTTAACAACAGAAACTAAGGTTTTAGAACAGTGGGTACAGGAACAACTAAATGCTCATCATATTGACAAATCAACCAGCCCTTGGAATTCTCCTGTATTTGTTGTTAAAATGAAATCTGGAAAATGGAGAATGGTGACAGATCTAAGAGCTGTAAATGAGATGAGTCAGCCAATGGGCTCTCTACAGTCGAATTCCTTTGCCTTCTCTATTACCTAAAGGATGGCCTCTTGTAGTTACTGACTTAAAAGATTGTTTCTTCACTACACTTTTACAAGAAAAAGACAGAAATTTTTACCTTCACGGTGCCTATTTATAATAATTCTCAGCCTACTAAGAAATACAAATGGAAGATTCTCCCATAGGGAATGATCAATAGCCCCACCCTGTGCCAGTATTTTGTACAGCAGCCATTGGGAATGATACGTAAGCAATTTCCTGAGTCTATAGTTTACCATTATGTGGACGACATTTTGTTATCTGATTCTAATGCAGATGCTTTAGAAAATGCTTGAAGAAGTAAAGAAAATTTTGCCTCGCTGGGGATTACAAAGTGCTCCTGAAAAAATACAAAGAGAGATTCTATTATTTAAGTTATAAAATAGGTTTATAAAAAATTAGATTCCAGCCGGGCGGTGGTGGCGCACGCCTTTAATCCCAGCACTCGGGAGGCAGAGGCAGGCGGATCTCTGTGAGTTCGAGACCAGCCTGGTCTACAAGAGCTAGTTCCAGGACAGGCTCCAAAACCACAGAGAAACCCTGTCTCAAAAAAAAAATTAGATTCCAAAAGGTACAAATTAAGAAAGATTGATTGCAGACTTCCAAAGATTGCTAGGAGACAGTTCCCATATATGGCCCACTATTGGGATAAAATCTGATGAACTAATTAATTTAAGCAAAACTTTAAATGGTGACAGTGACTTAATCCAAGGAAATTATCAGCTGAAACTGAGAGAGAATTGACTTTGATTAAAGAGAAATTACAGAAGGCACAAGTGGATCAGATTGTGTGGATCCGAATCTTAACTGCATTTTGGTCATAGTACCCTTCAGACATTCCCCTACAGGAAATTTAATGCAGAGGGAAGATATTATCTTAGGATGAGTCTTTTTATCACTTAAGCAGAGTAAAAAATTAAAACGTGTGTGGAAAAGGTCTCTGAGTTAATTCTAAAAGAGAAATTGTCATCAGTTAGCAAGAAATTACAGTATCTTTTAATAATGATGAAATTGACAAATTATGAGCAGAAAAGGAACCCTGGCAAAGAGCTTGTAGTAATTTTAGGGGAGAGATTAACAACAACTATCCCAAAAGCAAGAGAATTCAACTAAAGAGAACTAGCTGGATCCTTCCTTGCATTGTACAGAAAACACCAATAACTGGATCCCCTACATTTTATACTGGTGCAAATAAATTAGGAAAGGCAGCTTACAAATAAGAAGCTTTAAGTAGCCAGGCAATGGTGGCACACACCTTTAATCCCAGCACTTGGGAGGCAGAGGCAGGCGGATCTATGTGAGTTCGAGACCAGCCTGGTCTACAGAGCTGGTTCCAGGACAGGCTCCAAAGCCACAGAGAAACCCTGTCTCGAAAAAAAAAAAAAAAAAAAAAAAAAGAAGCTTTAAGTGAAGTAGATCAAAGCCCTATGGTTTTGTCCAAAAGTCAGTATTACATGCTATTCTATGGTACTAAAGGATTATTTATTTATTTATTTATTTATTTTTGGTTTTTTGAGACAAGGTATCCTTTTGGAGCCTGGCCTGGAACTCACTTTGTCCACCAGGCTGGCCTCAAACTCACAGAGATTCACCTGCCTCTGCCTACCTAGTACTGGGATTAAAAGCACGCACCACCACCACCCGGCAGTACTAAAGGATTTTAAAGAATCTCTCAACATAGTTACCGATTTTCATATGCAAAAAGAGTTGTTTTGCATATTGAAACTGCTGAATTTATACCAGGTAATACAGAATTGACTTCATTATTTATTCAGTTACAAGATATAATCCAGCCGGCCGTTGGTGGCGCATGCCTTTAATCCCAGTACTCGGGAGGCAGAGGCAGGCGGATCTCTGTGAGTTCGAGACCAGCCTGGTCTACAGAGCTAGTTCCAG
>NC_022022.1:3413959-3424519 GCF_000317375.1 Microtus ochrogaster
CCACAGAAAAACCCTGTCTCGAAAAACCAAAAAAAAAAAAAAAAAAGATATAATCCAGTATAAACATCATCCCATCTATATACACAACACACATACTGTACATACATTTCCACTCTTGTTCAACGTATACCTAAACAACTAACTCATTTAATAATATAATATAAATTTCTAGTCCTTCAAAATTATTATTACTGTTTAAGACAATAAGAAAATGCAGTTAGTAGTTAATCACCTATTAAAATTGAACTTGTAGTCAAATTAGGTATGTTTTCAAGGTCAAACAAATATATATTTTAGATAGACAGGCCCTCCTCAAACACTTCAGAGATCTACAGAATATAGCATTTTAGATGTTTTAATAACATATGCTCTTTTTTCATGACAGTGAGACATGTCTCCTCCTGGCAGCCTCAATCCACTTCAGAGAAGATAATGGGCATCAAGGAAACTCCATGTGGAGTTTACTTTCTTTTTGGCAGAAGTACGCCACTGGGCAAGAAAATGCCTTTGCCTGGACTGCTAAGAGTATGCTGTCCTAACTGGACAAGCAGGACGCAAAAGAGAGTTTCTGGCAAATGTTGTCAAGACAGGGGGAACAACCCTTCAGAATATCCTACTTTGAACTAAGAGAGCCATGCAACAAGTGACATTAACATCCCTGGGTACTGCAGAACTTTCTGCATGCTACACCCCAGACAGAGCTGTCCTTACCCTGTCAGGGCTGCATGTTCCTCTCCTTTAGCAAGCAAGCCATGAAGCAGTCACCCCTGTGGGATAGTGATGGCCTGGTGCCTACCACTGGCTTCTACTCATCTGCTTCCCTCAATAAACCCTATGTAGTCTTTAAAAAAAGAAAAAAAGAATATCCTGCTTCACAGAAAAGCATGTTGCATATTCTAGGCCTGCAAGCCAAAGATGGATACTCCAATGTTGCAGAGGAACTTTGGGTGACCATCCAGGCAGCCAGCTGTTTCTGTCACTTCTCACACTTTTTTTTGAAGTCGTCTGCTTGCACTTCCTGCTTACTCAGAAGACTAGATAGTTATAGCTTTCCTTGTTTGCCAGATGCAGAAAACAAGTTATGATAGAAAATAAATTAGGGGGCTGGAGAGATGGCTCAGCAGTTAAGAGCACTGACTGCTCTTCCAGAGGTCTTGAGTTCAATTCCCAGCAACCATGTGGTGACTCACAACCATCTGTAATGAGATCTGGTGCCCTCTTCTGGCCTATAGGCAGGATACGGCATAAATAAATAAATAAATCTTAAGTAAATAAATAAATTAGGCACAAGACTTTGGACTCACCAAAATATATAGATATGGAGTTTTTTCTCTGAAATTGTCAAATGCAAATGAACTAGACATTGTTGATGTATTTATTGCCTGTATATATTGTATATAGTTACTGTACTTATTGTATATAGTTCTTCTTATATTAGTTATACCCTCCTTATTTTACTTTAGACAAATATAGTGGTGTATTATTTGTGTTTTAATAAATAAAGCTTGCCTGAAGATCAGACGGCAAAGCAGCCACACTGGTCAGCCATACAGAGCAGGCAGTGGTAGCGCTCATCTTTAATCCCAGCAGTCACACTAGTTAGCCATAGAGGCCGCTTGGTGGTGGTGCACACCTTTAATCCCAACACTAGAGAAGAATCTAAGACCTGAGGAGACAGCTCTCAGTTAGTCTTCAGTCTGAGGATTCGTGGAGAAAGGATCTCGCCCATTTCAGTCGGAGGTAGAAGTAAGAGCCAGTGGCTGGCAGCTTTGCTTTTCTGATCTTCAGCTTGAACCCCAATGTCTGTCTCTGGGGTTTTTATTATTCATGCTACACCCATACAATAGGTTTTTAAAACTAAATACTTTTAATGTAAAAAACTTGCTAGAGGATATACACTTGCATAGCGTGTGTGAGGCCCTGAGCTCAATCCCAGTACTGGGGTGGTGGTTGATGACACCAAAGCCACAAAAAGAAATTACCTGCGTTCAACACTGGCTTCTCAACTAAGCATAGTAGCTTATGCCCACAACTCCTCAGAAGGCTCAGGCAGGAGGGAGGGGGCTGAGCTGGGAGTGGGGCTGAAGCCTAATGCTGCATCTGTAGGCAAGTTCTTCAAGTCAGTGATTAGAAGACCAAACAGCTCCCACGAAGTAGGCTTCATGTTGGTAAATTGCTCTTTGGAAAATGTGCATGTCCAGCAAATACCACACATTAACCGTGAGGTTATTGAAGTATCATAAATATAGTCATCACTGGGCTAAAGGGAAAAGCAGGAACTTGAAGGGTCTTGAGAAACAAAGAATTAAAATTCTGGTGATCACAAGGAGGACTGGAAGGCTGAAATGAGAGCCACCTGGAGATTCCTGAGCCTACATCTCAGGTAGCATCTAATAGATACCAGAAAAGGTTAAGATACGTAGGTGGCTCCTCAGCAAAAGTATAGGGGCTAGTCAGGTTCTACAACCAGCCCTAAGGATTAGGAAAAGTGAAGGAAGTTACTAGAAGCCAGGGGTGGTGGCATATGCTTAAAACTCAGCACTCAGTCCGGGCGGTGGTGGCACACGCCTTTAATCCCAGCACTCGGGAGGCAGAGGCAGGTGAATCTCTGTGAGTTCGAGACCAGCCTGGTCTACAAGAGCTAGTTCCAGGACAGGCTCCAAAACCACAGAGAAACCCTGTCTCGAAACCCCCCCCCCCCAAAAAAAAACCAAAACTCAGCACTCAGGAGCCAGGGGCAGGTGGATTGCTGTGAGGTCAGTCTAGTCTATACAGCAAGTTTCAGGCCAGCCATGACTACACAGAAGAACACTGCCTGTTCTTCCAGAGGACCCAAATTTGGTTCCCAGCACCCACTGTGGGTAGCTGACAACCACCTGTAACTCCAGCGCAGGGTGTCAGTCTCTCCTGGCACTCACACACAGGCACATACATGCACACAGATACACATGCATAAAAACAAATCTATTAAAAAGATAACTTTTTAAAAGATTTATTTATTTATGTTATGTATATTAGTGCTCTATCTGCATGTACACCTTTATGACAGAAGAGGGCATCTGATGGTTGTGAGCCATCATGTGGTTGCTGGGAATTGAACTCAGAACCTCTGAAATAGCCAGTGCTCTGAACCACTGAGCCACCTCTCCAGCCCCCCAAAAAGGTAATTTTTAAAAATGTTTTATCTTGAATTTTTTTTATGTCAGTGGGTAAGCTCTGCCTTGCATGTGTGTGTGTGTTCCACATGCATGTGCACGCAGTACCCATGAAGACCAGAAAGGGCGTCGGATCCCCTGGGAACGGAGTTGTAGACAGTTGCGAACTGCTGTGTGGGTGCTGGGAATTCATCGCTGGTCCTCTGGAAGAGCAGGCTTAACTCCTAACTGCTGAGCCATTTTGCCAGCCCCTTAAATAATTTTCCCCCCTCAGGTCAGGGTTTCTCTGTGTAACAGCCCTGGCTGTCCTGGAACTTGATCAGAAGACCAGACTGGCCTTGAACTCACTGAGATCTTCCTGCCTCTGTCCACCAAGTTCTGGGCATAAAGGTGTGTGCCACCACCACTGGCGAGACTTTTTTAAGTTACTATAGTAAAGAAAGGGATGTGGGGAGAATGTTCACCATGTTGTGGTAGTTGGTGCTGTCAACTTGACTGAACCTAGAATCACTAAGACACAAAGCTCTGGGGCTGGAGAGATGGCTCAGTGGTTAAGAGCACTGCCTGCTCTTCCAAAGGTCCTGAGTTCAATTCCCGGCAACCACATGGTGGCTCACAACCATCTGTAATGAGGTCTGCTGCCCTCTTCTGGCCCTGCAGACACACACACAGAATATTGTATACATAATAAATAAAAAAAGAACTTTCTAAAAAAAAAAAAAAAAGACACAAGGCTCTGGGCATGTTTGTGAGGAAGTTTCTGGACTGGGTTATTTGAGGTAGAAAAACCCACGCTAAATGTGGGTGGCATCATTCCATGGGCTGTGGTCCCAGACTGAATAAAAAGCTTGGTGGCAAGCGCCTTTACTAGCTGAGCCAGTGAGCTGGACAACCTTAGGCATCTAAATTCATCTCTGTTTGCATTTAAGAAACTAGAGGTGGGGCTGAGTGGTTAGGAGCACATTTACTGCTCTTGCAGGGGATCCTGGTTTGATTCCGAGCACTACATGGAGACTCATAACTCCAGTTCCAGGGGTCCAGGGTGTGATACCTTCTTCTGTTCTGTGTAGGTACACACATGTACACAGATACACGCAAGCAAAATACTCATCGCATAAAATAAAAATAAATCTTTAAAAATGTTTTAAAACCCAAAACGGACCAGAGAGATGGCTCAGTGGCGAAGAGCTGGCTGCTTTTCCAGAGGACCCAAGTTCTCTTCCCAGCATCCACATGGCAGCTAACAACCATCTGTAACTCCATTTCCAGAGGATTTGATGCTGTTTTCTGGCCTCCATGGGCACTAGGCACACATGTGGTGCACAGACATACACACGCACAAAGCATCAATAAACATAAAATTAAATAAAAAAACAAAAAAGACTCAAATAACTTATCGGTGTTTTAGCTTCTCAGGCTCGCTCTTCTGAGGTCACCCCGGCCTCAGTTAATTCCTTGCCCCCAGTCACTGCTCCTCCGAACGTAAGCTCTACCTCCGGCTTCCATTCCCAGTTTCCCTCTCTGATAGGGTCTCACTGTGTAGTCCTGGCTTGTTCCCTGGTCCATGCAATCCCGCTGCCACCACCTTCTGAGGAGCTGGAGTGCGTGCCTGCCAGCAAACCTTCCTTCCTTCCTTCCTTCCTTCCCTCCCTCCCTCCCTCCCTCCCTTCCCCTCCCTCCTCTTTCTTCCTCCCTCTCTTCCCTCCCCCTCCCTCCTCTTTCTTCCTCCCTCTCTTCCCTCCCCCTCCCTCCCCCTGCTCCCTCCCTCCGTTCCTTCCTTTGTTTTCTTTTCAGTTTTGAGACAGGGTCTCATGTTTCCTAGGCTAGCCTCAAACTCAATGCCCAGCATTATCTTGAACTTCTGATCCCGACTCTACCCACATCCTGCCTAGTGCTGGGATTACAACCACTGCATCCATTAACACAGTGCTCAGAATCAAATGGAGAGCTTTAGGCTGTAGGCAGGCACTCTGCCACCTGAGCTATGCTCAGCCTGTATAACCTTGAACTGAGGGACGCACAGTTCTAAAGGGTCACCTGCTGAGTCATGCCTGTGTGTTCCAAAGCTTGGGGTGGCAGCACGAAGAAGCAACAAATGAATAAGAGATAGTTCAGGCCCTTGTGACTTTGCCCCCAAAGAACCCAAGATGCTGAACAGCTTTTGAAGCTCTCTTGATTGTGGAACCTTTTAAGTCTCAGGTCCCCAAAGCCTTAGACACCTGATGGCCTCAGCCTGCTGGGGCCCTGGTTTCCCCATAATCTCCTAGGATGCCTCTGAGAAATTAGCTCAGAGATCCCCAAGGATGAGGCTGCTGTCATATTCTGCTCTTCCTGATAAGAAAGGAGGCGAATCCTGTGACTTGTACAGCCTACCTCCCAGTGGTAGAGACACTCCCATCATAGCTGCACTTAGGAAGGGGAGACAGGAGGGGCAGGGATTCAATGCCAGCCTGGGATCCACGAGACTCTGAAAAGAATGAAAACAAAAATCCACCGAGCAGATTCCAGAATTGAACTTAAAGGAGGACATGTCTGTCTGTACTTTCTTTTTCAGCACTAACGTCCGCAAATTATCCCTTAATTTATTACCACTATTATAATCTGCCAGCAGGAAGTTTTCATGAGTAATAATGAATTGCATTTTTGGTGGTGGCCTATGTTATTTTGGGCAAATCACCATGTCCTACAGAACACTTAATTGTGGGGCTTTGAGAGGGAGGTGAGGGAGACTGTGTTGTCCAGACTTGCCTTGATTCCCGATGTTCCTGACTCAGACTCCAAGGGCCATGAGGTACCATCAGACCACCACACACCTAGCTAACCTGCTCACTCTAAGCCTATATATTTACATGCTTTACAAACCCGTTATCATATGTTCTTTCCATTCCTGAAAGAAAGAAATTGAGGACTGGAGAGGTTGCTCAGCGGTTAGGAGCACTGACACTCTTCCAGAGGGGCCTGGGTTCAACTGCCGGCACCCACAGGGTGGCTCACTGTAACTCCAGCTCCAGGAAATTCAAATCCACTTCTGCTCTCCCTAGGCACCAGGTGCTCATGGGGTACACAGACATACATTACATGCAGACAAAACCTCAAAGGAAATAACATTTAGCCAGGTGGTGGTGGTGCACACCTTTAATCCCAGCACTCCAGAGGCAGAGGCAGGTGGATCTCCGTGACCTACAGAGTGAGATCCAGACTCCCATAGCTGCACAGAGAAACATATGTGTGGGCAGGAGGGTTTGTAGAGATTAAACCGCAAAAGTTTCATAGAAAAAACAATACAAAAAAGCCAATGAAATAAAGAGTTGATTCTTTGAAAATATAAAAAAAGAAGTTTCATAGAAGGGCCAAGGACTGCTTTCACTGCAACATAGTTCTTCGCTTGCTCTTGGTTCCCAGTGAAAGAAGTAAACATTCTCTTAAAAACACTGCTAAATGATACACCCAGGACTCTCTTAAAAATACTGCTAAATAGCCGGGCAGTGGTGGCGCACGCCTTTAATCTCAGCACTCAGGAGGCAGAGGCAGGCGGATCTCTGGGAGTTGGAGGCCAGCCTGGTCTACAAGAACTAGTTCCGGGACAGGCACCAAAGCTACAGAGAAACCCTGTCTCGAAAAAAAAAAGAAGTACTGCTAAATGATACACCCAGGACGGACCTGTCCATTGCTGCTGCCTACAGAGAAGCCCTAGATTAAAGCTGGGCTGTGGCTCTGTGATGGAGCATTTGTCTGTTGTGGAATATTACTTTAATGTGTTGCATCCATTTATGCTGTGGAACCTTTGTTTAATGTTGCAAAGATGTGTCGCATTCTTGTATGTGGCATTTGTTTAACTCTGTGTAGCCTGTGTTACTTTGCCTGTCTAAAACACCTGATTGGTCTAATATGATTGCCACAGCAAGGCAGGAGAGAGGATAGGCGGGGCTGGCAGGCGGAGAGAATAAATGGGAAAAATCTGAGTGAATGGAGGAGAGAGAGAACAAGGAGAGGAGGATGCTACACGTCCAGTCAGAGGAAGAGGGGAGTAAGATATACAGAAGTAAGAAAAAGAAAAAGCCCAGAGGCAAATGGTAGATGGGAAGCTGGCTAGAAATAAGTCAAGCCAAGGCCAGGTATTTTTAAGTAACAGTAAGCCTCTGTGTGTGTATTTATTTGGGAGCTGGGTGGTGGGCCCTTCAAAAGAGTAAAAACCCCCAACAACATTTGTCTCCATGTGCAAGGCCCTGGGTTTGATTTTCTATTTTATGTGTAGTTGCATGCACGCGTGCACGCGCACGCACACACACACACAATCCACACCCATGCATTCAACCAACCACAAATCAAAAATATTTGGGGAAAAACTGTATGTGTACTGAACATGTCCAGATTTTTTTGTCATTGTTTCCTAAACAATATGGCACAATTATTCACAAGGGGCTTGCAACTGCTAACCCAGCACTTGCTAGGCTAAGGCAGGGGATCAGTTCAAGGGCAGCATCTACTACATACTGGAGTACAACCAAGTCTCAGAAGAAACACGCAAAAGTGATGTCATTTAACTTAGGCATTGTTAAATAACCTACAGATTATTTAAAGCTACCAGAGGCTGGGCATGGGTCATGTGCATGTACTGCGTTCTTTCATTTGAGGGACTTGCATATCCTGACTTTTTTTCTTAAGACGTGGTGAATGTCCTAGAATCACTCAGTCCCATATAGACACTGGGGAACGACTGTACTTCCATTTTAGCTTTTATTTCTTTATTTTTGGTGTCGATGTCTCACTGTGGTGCCCTGGCTAGCCTGGAACTTGCCTATGTAAACCAGGCTAGCCTAACTCATGGAGCTCCACCCCCCTGCCTCTCCAGTGCCGAATGGTCCATTTTAGTTCTTCACATTTTTTTCCCTTTGGGGTTGGTTTTGGACTTCTCACCTGAAGCAAGTCTCAAACCTGCTATTTGAACCTACATTGCAGCCCTTTCTCCCTTCTTCCCGTCTTTTCCTTGCTTCTTTCCTCTCTGATACCGTCTTCCGTCACAGCAAACTGCCGACCATTTCAAAGCAAACCTGCCTCAGCTTCCTGGGTGCAGGGACTGCAGGCACGCTTCAGCACTCTGCTGTGTGCAGTGCTTGGATTGTAACTGAGGGTTCTGTACCAGTGCATGTTCGCCATGCTGCCAACAGAGCTACATCCCAAGCCTCTCTCTCTTTTCAGGAGAGAGATGGGGTGGAAGCCAATGGCGCACATGTGGAGGTCTGAAGGGAACTTTTGAGACTTGGTTCTCTTCCCACCTTAGGCTTCTGGCAGCTAGACTTGCCAGGCAAGCACTTACCCACTGAACCGCCTTGCTCTCCCTCTCTTCATCTTTGGAGAGAGCCTAGAATTCATGATCTTCATGCACCATTTACAGATGTCCTCTACGCTAGCTCTAACGTTTTGAAGAGATTAATGCAACCAGGTGACTGAAAAACATATCCTCTTCTTCCACGTACCCCAGCACTGTTTAGGGTACTAGCAACAGCCCGCTGTATTCTAAGTAAGGTTTCCAAAGAGAAAGAAAAAAAAAAAAAAAGCCAAGCTAAGGGATGTTGAACTCTGGAGGACCCTTGGTCAGTCGGCATAAGTTTAGCTGAGCCGTGTTAAGAGACATTCTGCTCGTCAGAAACCTTGAGGGGAAGAAAAAAATTTCTAAGTCGAATTTATAATACAAAGGGAATGTGGTGTCTAGTGAAAACAGACCATAAAATCTGGTATACACAGCCTAGCTAGTGAGACGGGAGGAACCACCATTTCAAGAGTTCTCTTTCACAAAGCATTTACACAGTATAGTACTTGAGCCTCTTGACTCTCTTATTCCAGATGAGGAAGCAGGCTTAAGGCAGAGTTAGGATCTCAAGGGTAAAGGTGAAGAGGTAAACAAACACCCAGAACTCTTGGCCAAATAGTTCTCAAGAAGCAGAAAGCAACCAGAGACCTGGCGGCGGATTCAGCGCAGGGCTCCGGCGGACCTCTAGGAGGCGCCATCGGGAAGTGGCCTGGAGCCGCAGCAGGATGGACACTGCCGCCACGCGCCTGCCAAGTTCCAGATCTGCAAATCCTCCAGCTCAGCCAGCACCCGCGAGAGGCCTTACTGCTCTTTGCGCCAGGGTGGTGGGTGGGACAAGCGTTCCGGGCCATCCTTCCTTTTGGTATTCAGGGTACTGTGCGGGTATCTGCAGCCAGTGCAAGGGAGCCTCGAGACACACGCTAGTGGCTCCAGCCCTGGGATAGCCTGCAGCTGAGGCTGCCCCACAGGGAAACAGATGGGGCAAACCCTTTCTTCTAACAGGGCTCATCTTTGGCCAGTTTTTTTGTTTTGTTTTGCAGGCCCAAGTGCCCCAAACACCTAGCCCAAGTTCTCTTTAGGACAAGATGTGCTGATGTGAAATTCAAATCACGCAGCAGCTTCGTTTTATTTCTCCAAAAGTTCCCTCTCCCACCCCATAGTGTAGGCCGTGAAAAGGTGCCTGCCCTCTATTCAGAAACCTGCTGAGCGCCTTCCGCCGCACCCCCAACGGTACCCCGGCTCTCCTGGGCCCTGCCTCATCCCCACACACCATGTCTTCTCTTGCCTCCTGCAGGAAACCTTTCCTGATTAACCCCGGTGGGACAGCCGCCAAGCCAATTACTCCGGAGAGACCTGGGGGCCGAGGTGAGGCGGAGGCAGACATTCAGGGGCACAGGCACCCAGAGGGCCGGGCGGCCCGCCCTCCTGTCCCTCCCGCTCCGCGAGAAAAGTCAGGCAGCGGCTGGGGGGGGGGGGCGGACATGGCTGTAATGGGAAGCGGGGGCTCCTACACAGTAGGAGGCGGCACGTCCCGGCCCAGGAGGCCCGAGGACCCTGTACACAGGCGCGGCTCCAGCCCCGCCGGCCCGCCCGGGGCCCCGTCCGCGGGAGCCCGGGGCGGCGATTTAAGGCAGCATGGCTGGAAGGGAGGGAGCGGGGAGTGGGAGGCGGCCGGGTCGCGGCCTCTCACTGGCCTCGCCGGGACAGGGGAACGACAGTCAATAAATAAACCGGGGCGAGAGCGGGCCCGGGAGACTCTCGGAGTCCGGGAAGGCCGGCGGCCATCGCGGGCCTGGGCCTCCGGCGCCCGCACCGGCGCTAGCAGCTTCTGTCAGAAGTTAAAATGGCCGCCGTGCGGCGCGGGGGGCGTCGAGGAGGCGAGGGGCGGCTTGGGGGTCAGCGGGGACTTGGCGTCTGCCCTCTTCAGGGAGCGGCCGCGGTATCCGTCGGGCCGGCCCAGGTACAGGAGGTGCCTCCCGGGCCCCCCGGAGTACCTAGACGGGCCCCCCGAGGGCACCCGCGTGAGCAGCGCCGGGGGCGCGCGGTGCGTGGGGAAGGGCAACCTGCGGCCGACGCCCAGGCGAGGCGCCGGGG
>NC_022022.1:3424749-3447283 GCF_000317375.1 Microtus ochrogaster
CACCAGCACCCGCGGCGCGGGCCCGCCTGCCGCACTGCAGCCCGCCGGGCGGCCGGGGCCCTCCGACGCGTTGTTCCCGTTCTGGTTCCACTCCCAGGGCCCCCCGGAGGCACGGAGGTGCTTCACCGGCAGCTCGGGCGTGGACTCGGGGGTGGGCAGGCAGGCGAGGTCCGGTGGGGGTCCGCCGTCAGGCGGAGGCAGGAAGGTGGTGTAGAGCTGGGGCGTTTGCGCAGCATCTCCATCCTTGGGCGGAGGCGGGGGCTCAGGACCGCCACCGTGCAGCCGGGCCAGACTGCGGAGGGAGAGAGGGCGCGGCAGCCCCGGGCTCTCGATATCCTTGCTCCGACGGCGACGCGCTCGGCGACAAGCACAGGACACCAAGAAGCCGGAGACTGAGGCGCCCAGGGCGAAGGCCGCCGCCACGCAGGCCAGGAGGAGTGGGATGGGGATGGAGCGGGAGGCTGAAGCTGGGGAAAGGTCCCTGCGCACGCCTGCCGGCCAAGAAGGAGGGAGGCGGCTCAGCTTTAGGTGCACGGAAGGGACACAGGTGGGGCCAACCACAAGTTCTCATGCTGCTGCTCAGCTTCGCTCCAGTCAGTCTCAGGAGTCGTTTTCCCGGGATCCCTAAACACACAGGCTAGAGCACGGGTCTGGGGTAGCCCCTGCAGCCATGCCAGGCACATCTGCCATCCTGCCTGTGCAGGACACTGGCTGGGATGTCCAGCTGTGGTGAAGGGCGGTTCCAAACAGGTGTTAGTGGTTATCAAACACCAATCAGCACCCGGCTTAGAATTCTCAGCCTCAACAGGTCCACACTGCACTCGGTCCCTCCCAGGCAACCCCCTTACCCTGCGTGTGAGCTCCAAGAGTGGAAGACTGGGGCCCTGGGTGGGCATCACTGGGGGAACTGGGGGTCTCAAGGGAAGGGCCAGGACCCAGATGCACTGGTAACAGAGACCAGGTCAGTGAGACCAGTGAGACTTCCGCTCTCCGCCCCTGACACCACCAAGCCCCTCCCCTTTGGAACACAAGTCCAGAATTCCAGTGTCTCTTCTGGCTGTTCAGGATGCTGGCCTGCCTATAGCCCAGACAGATTTGGTTGTGTGGGCTACGCAAGGAAAAAGGGAACTGAGGCCCGAAGACTCACCATAAGCAGAATCCCCAGGGCCAGACTGACTCCCAGTAGCTCCATCTATGAGACAGTGAGAATGAGGGAAAGGTGGTAGAAGCAACTGGAACAGATGCCGAGAAAGACAGATGCCCAAGCCCAAGATGCTGGTGGCCGGCAGAGAATACGCAGCTGTGGCTGCAGCTGGCCCTCGTGGTTACCTTGGCAGTCACCGTGCTCCGTGGATTCCTGGTTCCCAGTCACATCCACATCAGTCCTAAAAGGAAAGGGAGGTGGCTCACTGTGGCTCTTCGCTTTGCCCCTCTCCTCACGAGTCCCAGGGGCTCCTCACTTACCCACCAGGTCCCCTGATGCTCACACAGCCTCTCAGTCGATGCCACCCACAGTATGGGTCCTGAGAAGCCAGACAGCTCCTAAGGGAAACTGAGCTGAGTGAGGCGGGCACCCCCCACTTACACAGTCCATTCCATTGCCTTACAGGACACTCCCAGCCCCACACTCCACCCATCCACCCACCCCAGTCTGCTCCAGACCCCAGCTGCTGCCACCTTCAGACTCCCCAGCGTACCCCAACTTCACTATCCCCATTTCCTTGCCACCCTCAAGACTTGGGGATTTTTCTGTGCTCCTACCCGCCCAGGAAGCATAGCCAGGCGCATCTGCCCTTAGGCTCCTCACCTCTGACATGCCCCATGCCGGGCACAGCGGCTGAGAGGGAGGTAGACGATACATCCAGGAAAGGCCACAAAGAGCCTGTGACCCTCGGTGTCCAGCTCCAGCCCTATGATCCGCCGTGAAGCTTGGGCTGAGCGCTTCCCACTGCACCTAATAGGAATGGGGTCTGGGTGAGAAGAGACAGGAGGAGAAGTGCCCAGAAGACCTGGGCTCACCCTATGGAAGCACCCTCCCCAGCCCAGTAGAGCTCTCTCACCAAACCCTTTCCCTACCTCAAGGCCTCTGATTCTGCCAAGCCAGCACTGGAGTGCCCAACCTATTCCCCCATCCCACCTCTGCCCCACAAAGAACTCACCGGGCAGGGCTGTAGGCATCAATCTCTTCCAGTATGATAGGCTCAGGTCGCAGAGACTGTCCCCCTGGAGGTAGCACCTTCAGCACTGTCCCGTCATTGGAGCCAAGAAACAAGACTGTAGTATTTCTGTGCGGCCCAGCCACGCCATCCACAGCTACCTGGGTCAGCAGAGCCCTGCAGCAACAGGCTTCAGGTGAGGAGATCATAGCCAGGAAAGCTGGCCCGAATGCCTGCTCCTCACTCTTGCTCCTTCACAAGCCCCACCCCCACGCCAATGGGGTTTATCTCTGGCTACCTGCTGGTGAGAGTGAGGAGAGGCTGGTGGGTCGCAGGTGGCACAGCGGGATCCAGAAGTGGGTGAGCCTTGATGAAGAGCAGGACAGCATCAGGTAGGTCTTGAGAGGAGGAGAACGAGGCAGCTCCACCCACACCTGCACAGGACCCTGGCCTGGTGGGCACATGGGAAGGGGCAGCCTTAGGGCAGAGAACGGGGTTAATGAAGCTATGTGCCCCCCCACTCTCAAACGTGGTTGGTAACCGTCACTGCCCTGCAAACACACCCTGCGGCACCTGCTCCCTTCCCGGCTGCAGCTCCTTAGTCCAACCCAGTGCTAGGCCTGTCCTGGCCACAGTGACCTGAGTCCTCCTCACAGCTGAATATTAAGAACGAGCATTGCTTCTGCCCCATCAGAGTCACCTCTATCCCGGGTACCTGGGTGAGGGGACTCTGTCCTCAGAAACAGGAGTCCAGGCCCCATCCAGACTCCTCTGCTCCTTGAACTTGCCCTCAAACCCACGCTCAATGTCATCCAGGTAGAAGGCGCATACTGCAGACCCAGGAATGCTGAGGGAGCCAGAAAAGATTCAAGGTGTTAACAGGGGCCAAACTGCTCCTGCAGGTAAGCTGTGGGCTGCCCTTTGTGCGCCATGCTGAGAGGCAGAGACGGGTGGGCAGGACAGTCACAGGGGACAGCAGATTGGCCTTGCTTGGAGCTTCCTCCTCAGGAGGCATCAAAAGCGAGTGTGAACGTTGGTGGGGTGGAGAACTAGATCACACAGCCTAGTACCCACCTGTTAGTCTGAGTAGTGAAGACCCCAAAGAGAGCAGAGCGGCCATGCAGGTTCACAGGCCCCGTTAAGGCCTGTAAGACGTCAAAGTAGAAGGTAGAGTCCCCAGGGACAGAGCAGTTGAGCCTCAGCTTAAGGAAGGAAGTCCAGTGGCGGTCCAAGGCCCTAGGTGAGCCGCCCATGTCGCGTTTACACACCCTGGCTACCCGAGAAAACTGCACCTGAGGAAAGATTGAGGAAAGCCACACGGCAGCTGCTGTGAGGTGAGGGCTCCAGGAGGCAAAGCAAGGTCAGTTCGGGAGAGAATGGCCAGATGTCATAGATGAGAGAGCTGAAGTCTGCAGAGGGCATGGGGAGGGGTCAGATCCAAGGAATCTGTTATGGAGATTAGAGCCAAGAACCATTCTTAGGGCCCAGACCCCTGGTCCCCTGCTTACCCTCCCCAGCCGGGACTCCTCTACAGCGACCTCTCGGAAGAAGAAGTAGACGTGGTCTCTGTGCTCCACAGCATAGACAAAGTGTGGCTCTACGGTGACAGGAAAGGGTGTCCATACCTGCTCAGAAACTCATGCTGCACCGGCTTCCTACCCATCCGCAAACACACTGCTACTGCCCCGCACAGGCCTGGTGCCCCCTCAGCCCGGCCCGGCAGTCTGACCCCAGGAAGACTGACCTCGCAACCACTTGGAGTCATACTTGGCAGAACGGAGTGGGGGCTGCGATCCCAGGCTTCTGTAAACTACAGCATCACTGGCCTGGAAATCCGCTGCTGTGGCCGAGTACAAACTGCCCTCTGGAGGGGTGGGGGTCAGGGGAAGCTCAGGGCCTGCAGCTTGTCTCTTACTGGTGCCCACACAGTGACTCAGGCCCTTCCCCAGGCCCCTACCGCCCTCCACTCAAAGGACATGAGGGAAAGACCAAGTTGGGAGAGGAACGCCTTCCAGCCACATGCCCAGGTGCACACCTGCAAAGATGGCCACATTTGACTGGGTGGCATCAAAGGGGCATCGAGCTTGTCCACTCAGCTCCTCACCTTCCTGTTGCAGCGAAGTTATCTGGGGGCAGAGGAGACAGGTTCCTAGAACCTTGGGGTCTCAGACGTGTGGCCCCACAGCCCACTCCTCCGCACCTCTTCCCTGGCCCCTTCCACACTCTCGCATTCCAAGCATGCCAGTCCCACCCCCAGATGCCCATCTCTTCCCAGCAAACTGATTGCTTATTCTGGACTCTCCTCCCAGCCCTCTTCCTTTGTACCCCATAGCTGCGGCACATGGGGCTGAATGAGTTTGTTCCACAGGCAAGGAGCCTCTGCGAGTCCCAGGGAACAAGAACACGGATGTAGTTGTAGCATTCGTCCTAGAGAACCCAAAATTCAAGGTTAGTGACAAGGCTGGAATTGAAGTTAGGGGCCACAGGAAGTGAGGCAGTAGCCGTCAGGCTTGAGCCGGTCATGGCAATGCGGCTAGAGTCTCAGGCTGTTTGCTGGCCCTTTAGCCTCTACCAAGTTCTCTGGTCTCTGAACCTCCTTGCCTTCCCTCCCTCCGACCCCGCTCCACTCCTCACCGTGAGCTTTCCCCGAACAGCACAGTTCTCCACGTCCTGGCTCCTCCATGTCAGAAACTGAAGAGAGAAAACGAGGGGAAGTCATGGGGCAACCAGGACCCCTCCTCACACATCATGACTCCTTCTTAGACGCTTTTCTCACCCATAAGACCCCCAATACACCTTTCCCAGCTTCGTCTCCCTGCCTGCACCTCCTCGCATACAGCCCCTCACCTTGTTGGGCACCAGCCCCTCCCCTTCTTCTTGGGCTTGAAGATCGAAGGAGAAAACGTGATCCCTGAAGGGTAGGTAAGGAGGGGTCAGAGCTGAGCCGAGGCACCCTGCCTGCCTGAGCGCCTCAGTCCCCTGCTTACCCATGTTCACCTGCTCAGGGCCAAGCCACACAAAGTTCCTGCTCCCTAGCCTCCCCCTTCCTCCACGCCTTGTTCTCTGAGTCCAAGCATGTCCATGTCCCATGGCTTGTGCACCTGCATGTGTCCCCTGCAAGATGCTGCAGTGGCCATGCAGGTCCCATGTCTGCCCAGGAGCATGCATGTCTGCCCCACAACTGTGCCGCGGCCATTTTACCGGGCAGCCACAAGCAAGGTCCGGTTCAAGGTCAGGAATCGCTGAAAGTCCAGCCCGAGTTCTGCAGCCACAGCATCCTCCTCCAGGCCCCGGAACCAGGATAATGGAGAAGAACCTAGAGGATGACAGCGGAGATAACACTCACTTTCCTACTCCCTTTCCTGCCGGGGAAACCCAGCCGTGAACAGAGCAGGAGAGAAGAGAGTCCCCAAATCTACATCTAAAAACAATGCCAGAAGCTACCTGTAGTGGTGCAGACCAGCAATGGGGAGGCTGAGGCAGGAGGACCGCTGAGAGTTTAAGGGTAGCCACGGTTACACAGCAAGTACCAGACCAGTATACAAGGCAAGATGCTGGCCCCAAATAAAGAAATAAAATGAAATGAAATGGGGAGGGGGAACAATGAAATGGCTATGAGGGTAAAGATACGTGTAACCAAGCCTGGCTACCTGAGTTCAAATAGTGCAATCAGAGAACGAGTTCCCCAAGTTGACCCTCAGTCTCCACTCATACACCATAGAACGTGCACTCCTCCCAAATAAGTAAATGTTAAAGTCCGGTGGTGGTGGTGCACACCTTTAATCCCAGCACTGGGCAGGCAGATCTATGTGAGTTCAAGGCCAGCCTGGTCTGCAGAGCAAGTTTCAGGACAAGCTCCAAAACCACACAGAGAAACTCTCTCTCTCTCAAAAAAAAAAAACAATTAAATAAATAAATAAAATAAAAACACTAAATCTTTATTGCAAAGCATCTAGAAAATGACTTTATCATTTCACCTTGCTTAATATATTAAGCTATATTAATATGACATATTAATTTATTAACTTCACACTGGCCCAATTCAAGGCTTAGTACATGGAGGGATTTACATGATGACCAGGCAGGCAGCAGGGCATATATGAAGTCTGACTGACACCAGACCACCTCTGTATTAGAAAGTTCCTTTCAAGGGGCTGGAGATGGTTTAGTGGTCAAGAACATACAATGCTCTTCTAGGGTCCAGAGTTCAATTCCCAGCAAGCACACCAACTGGCTCACAAGCACCTTCAGCTCCAACTCCCGGAGACCTACCTCCTCTGACCTCCATGAGATCAAACAACATTCCATCCTGCAGGGGAGCCCCTTACCTGGGGAAATACATAACTAAAAAGATTCAAGAACTCCCTGAAACTGACCAGATTCACTAAGACCCTCCCTGCCAGAATAAACAATAACTCCCTGAAACTGACCAGATTCACTAAGACCCTCCCTGCCAGAATAAACAATAAAAGCTGAGCTACGTGCTGGCTGTGCAGTGTGCTCCAGGTTCCCAGCTTTTCTGAGCTGTCACCCATGCTGGGGTGGGCTTTGGTGATGCAGCTGTCTTTGAGTCATTTCTGCTCCTGTAGCCCTTCACCCATATTCCTGTAAGTGACCCCAGTAAAACTCATTGACTTTGGTAACGACCGTACTTTGGTCTGTCGTGGGCTCCGTATCTGGGGTGAGTTAGACAAGCGTTTTGTCTCCCCAGGAGGAGTTTTGTCACACAACAGTACCTGCACATGCGAATAACTAAAGCATTGGTTCTTCTTGAGTCCTCCCACCAGATTCGTCCCCACGTCACCCTTCAAAGTTCCTCCCTCTTCCCCTCTTCTGACCAACCCCACTGTCCACCTGGTCTGGTCATGGAAGCCACAAGTATGGGTGTTTAGGGGGAAACCAGCCTCAAAGATGATTTGATGTTTTTTGTTGTTGTTGTTGTTTTTTTTTTTTCGAGACAGGGTTTCTCTGTGGCTTTGGAGCCTGTCCTGGAACTAGCTCTGTAGACCAGGCTGGTCTCGAACTCACAGAGATCCGCCTGCCTCTGCCTCCCGAGTGCTGGGATTAAAGGCGTGCGCCACCATCGCCCGGCTTGATGATTTGATGTTAACAGTGTGCTGAGAACCCGTGTGATGTAGTCTGTTATTTTTGTTTGTTTGTTTACTTTGTTTTTTTTTTTGAGACGGTTTCTCTGTGTGGCCCTGGCTGTCCTGAAACTCACTCTGTAGACCAAACTAGCCTTGAACTCACAGAGATGCACCTGCCTCTGCCTTGCAAATACTAGAATTAAAGGCATGCACCACCACTGCCCAACTCAAGTTTGCTAGTGTTCTTTTTTTTTTCCCCAAGACAGAGTTTCTCAGTAGCTTTAGAGCCTGTCCTGGAACTTGTAGACCAGGCTGGCCTCGAACTCACAGAGATCCACCTGCCTCTGCCTCCTGAGTGTTGGGATTAAAGGTGTGCGCCACTACCACCCAGCCGTGTTTACTATTATTCTTCTCTATATCCCAACAATCATTCCAATAACTCAACTAAAATTACTCTAAATCCAACATGTAGAACACAGACCCCAAACAGGTAAAGATTCTTCTCAGAAAAACTGGGTTTACAGTTTCTGTCATGGTGAGACCTGGCTCACTAGTGGGTAGCGAGGAAAGTAAAAACTGGGAACCACTGACCTGGCCCAGGACTTCACGCTGTAGCTAAGAATAACACACAAATATAAAGTGTTTAATTCGGGCCAGACGGTGTCTCAGGGCTACACCTCGTTAGTGCTGAATCGGTTACCTCAGTCAATCTCTAAATAACTCCGTGAGGTAGCGCACTATGATTATCTTCCTTTTACGGACGTGGAAACTAAGGCAAAGAAAGGTTAGAGAAAGAACCTAGGTCACACAGCTAGTGAGCACCTGAGTAGGGAGTCAAACCTGCTCCGGTTTGGTCTGGCTCAGACCTTCCATTCCTCCTAGGCTCCTTTGCCTGATGGAGACAGTCTTGCCAAGTAATCCTGGCTGACCTGGAACTCTCTACCTAGTTTAGGCTGTCCTCAAACTTGTTACAATCTTCCTCCCTCAAGCTCCCAAGCGCTGGGACTGTAAGCCTGCACCTCACTCAGCTAGGGTCATGTTTTTTTTTAGCCACACAGCAACACCACCTCTGAATGAGGAAGCAAAACCCAGGGATGAGACCAGCTCACTCCCCTTCGCTTGGCCATTCTCTTCCCTTCCTACACCTTACCTCCCACACGGGGGTCTCATCTTCTACCCACCCCTCCGGAGTGTCAAGTGGTTGAAGTACTCACCTTGCAGGTCAGACGTCACCAGAGGGATGGGGTCCTGGGGAAAGGCAGCCTGGGCATGAGGGAGTGACAGCCACAACAGCAGCAGCAGGGGCATGGGGTGGGGGGCACGGGGCATCCTGTGTGGGGCAGCTTAAGCCCCAGGGGGTACCCCCTCACCCATACGCTGGCTCTGGAAGGGGAGACAGAAAAGTGGGGGAAGGGACTAAGTTCTCTCTAGCCTTGTTGCAGGCAGACTCCTCCCCAGGTCTATCCCCAGAAGACCCTGTGGGGTGGGGCAAAGAACCATCTCTGCCTCGCTCCCAGCTGTCCCTGTCACTCAAGGCCTTTCCCTCTCCAACTGGCCCAAACTGGCTGGTGTGGAGCCTGCCGGTGTGACCCCAGGTAAGGACAGAACAGATCTGCTGCCCCTCCCAGCCTTTCTTCCTCTCTCCTGCCTGGGTCTGGGACATTCGGTAGGTGACAGCTCCCGGCCCCCGTTGTGCTAACCCCTTCTCGGCTATAATTAGACCCTGATGCCTTAGAATTCTAAATAGTGACTCTTTGGCACGAGGAGGAGGAAGAGGGCACCAAGTCTGCTCTCCCCTCCCCTCCCAGACCCCCACAGCACCCTGGGAGTAATGCAGGCACTGAGCCCAGGCAGAGGCGGCTGTGCAGCAGCCATGGGCCTGTCTAGGACTGAGAAAGAACAGAAGGAGAGGGACAAACAGCCTGGGGGTCACTGACCTCGCCTAAGCTCATACTTAAGGGGCCATTCCCACTGCTGAGGAAGAAGCTGGGGAGGAAGGGAGTGGGGTGTTCGTGGAGGGGCTGTCTTAGCCAAAAATGAATCTGCATGAAAGCCAGATCAGAGGCTAAATTTAGCTCTGGCTGCAGCTGTCTCCTCGACCACTGTGCCCCCTCCCAGCCTGGAGCCCCCTGTTGCCTCCCGGGCTCCTAAGAACCAATGCACGTTCTTTCTCAGTGAGGGGAGAAGAGCAGACCCACCCCCTCTGCAGAGCGAAGGACAGAAAGGACGGGTGAGGAGAAATGGCTGAACGTGCCCCGCTTTCCCCTTCTTCCCTCATCAGGCTGCCTCTGAAATTGAAATATAAATAATTCAATGACAGGCAATTGTAGCCCAAAGTCCAAGAAAAGATGACCGTGGCGAAGGGAGCGGTGAGACGGGTCTCCTTCCAACCCCAGCCCACCCCAGCCAGCTGACCCTGCCTGGGCCCACTGGAGGTGGCGCACACAAGCCTCCTGCCTTCCCATCACACTGAAGCGAGGGGCTGAAGAGGCTCCAGTAGTCAAGTCAGGGAGCTGGGAGCCCTTTCTTTTGGGACTGACAATAAGCCTTAGTGGTCCATTCCAAGTCTTCTAAAGGAGAAACTCTGGGCTCACAAACCTTCTTCCATCTCCCCAACAATGCCACTCAAAGCCAGGACCCAAGTGTCCACCCAAGCCCAATCAAGCGTCACTGGTGGGGAGGCTGACGTCAGGTGGGGCCCCAAGAGAGCTGGAGAAGGGACAAGGTATGACCTCCCCCCTTTCCCCAGAGGCAGAGCAGTTAGCTAGCTAAGGACCCCTCCACTGAAAGACCAGATCCTCCTCCCTCCTCCAACCCATGTTTCCGGTTGCTGGTACTCCCTAGAGAAGAGAAAGGGACACAGCTTGTCTTCTATGCTCTCCTACCTGCCCCCCCTCAAGTTGCCCTGGGCAACTGCTATCTTCACCCTGGAAACAACTTTGGTCTCTGGCAAGTAGGGAAAACATCTAGACCCTCGTCCTGGGCCTCCATGGAGTTTGCTTCTATCCCCTGCTCTCCTCTCCTTACCTGGGGTGGTGGGTCCTGTGGGGGATGAAGGGGGATTGGAGCCCTCTGATCTAGAGAAGAAGGGACAAAAGAAGGGGGGAAAATCACATCTCCCTTACACATCCTATAAAAGTAAATGTGCGAATTTGTGAAAAAGCTGTTGAAGCCAGTGTGGGGGAGATGCTATTGGGGGACCATTTTGTTTGGTCACAAATGAGGACGGCTTTGCACCGGAAGATACGAGGGTAGCATTTGGCCTTTAGCCAGAAACTCCTAGAACTGCAGGGCCAGTCTTGGGAAAAGGTTGTCTGGGAGTTGTGGGGCTGATGGCCACTCCCATGTTAAAACCTTCAGAATCCAAGAGCCTCCCTGCAAAAGCGCCCTAGCTAGGGACAATAGAGGCTAATTTGCATCTAATTTGCATGCTCTTCATTTTCAGGCAAAAGGCTCTGATAGCAAGTACCTTCATCCCCTTCCTTCCTCGGAGAGCAAACCGTGCCTAGCTCCCACCTAACCTCTCTCACTAAGGACCCACACACTCGCTCACTTTAAGCTGGGTTAGTCCAGCCTCTAAAAACACTTGGTTGGCCTTTTCCTTGGCCCACTAGACTCAAGGATGATACATCTTTAAGAGGGCTTCCCATAGCTGTTTAGGGGAGCAACATCTGGGTGGCTCCCATCCAATCCCTGGCCTGGGGACAGGCGTGCTGTGACCTGGAGAAATCCCAAGGAGAGACCTGGCCACTCTTTCCCCTTTCGGGTCCTCCCCTTGATTGAAAGATGAGACATGCCCCCTTTTTTCCCCTTAGCCAGACAGCCACCTCTGGGGAGTGGCCGAGGTCATAGCCGGTGTCTAGAGGAGCTAGGGAAGGGATTGAGAGGCCGGCCGGGGACAATAGCAGGAAACCATAGGCATGGTCGCCCGCCCCAGCCCACCTTCCTCACGAGGCTCTGGGGTATGCTGAGCCTCAAAACCTTTTCACCCTACCCTTCCTCTCAGTTCCAGGCTTTGTACCTACCCTCCCTCCGATCCACCCCCCAATGTGGATAAACCAGGTGTCCGGAGCTTCGCGAGCGCTTAGCGTGAGGTGGGCCTAGGGCCAGGGGCTCGACGTGTCTCCACCTCACTGGATCCGGGGCTCCGAGGAGGGGCGGGTAGCAACGTCTGGACCGGGACCGGGTCCCAGAGCCACGTTAGCGGGAGGAGGGGCTGGAGGGGCCTGCAGGCGCAGACCGAGTGGGGATGGATTTGGGGTTGGGGGACGGAGGCGGGTCTCCCAGACTAAGGAAACAGGGCCAGAGGCTGGGAACCGCCGAGGGCGGGCCCTAGGCCTGCGCGGAGCTGGTAGGTGAGCTAGGATGCTGTCGCCAGGCCCGCTCTCCTCCGTGGGAGACCAGTCTAACAAAGCCCCGGGAGGAGTGAGGTGAAGCGTGGAGGTGGGCGCGGGGACTGATGCTTCTCCGTGGCCCCACTCCTGGACTCTTTGCCCAAGCTGACCCCTCCCCCTGGGAGTGCTCAGACTCCAGCCTGCACAAGGACGAAGAAGCAACCCTGACACCAAAGTCCAGAACGACTTGTCCCCTTTCCTATTCCTGCAGGTCTACTTCTCCACAGGTCCCGGAGCCTCAGTTTCCCGCGGGAGAGGCAAGATGCTGGGCTTTTCACCCTCCGCTTCATGCGCGCCTCAGAAAAAGAAAATATCCCCTTTCGCGACCCCCCAGTCTAGAGGGGCGGGACTGCTACCAGTCGGAAAAGAAGCTTACACCCTGCACCCAGCAGAGCATCTAGGCTCGGCCACGGTCCCCTCCTCCTCCAAGCACCCTAAGTCCGCTGACCCTTTCTCTGTCAGGCGCAAGGCACGCTGAACACACTCGGGTCTCCGTGACACTCAGAAGCTTGACCCCCTTTTGCGGCGCTTCTGCCCCTCCCTGCAGCTACATCCCTACCCCAGGGTACTTGCTCGGAGATCAGGGTCAGCGAGATCCAGGGAGCTGCAGGCAACCCCCAGCTCCGCGCCGCACAGAGTTCGCAATCCGTGTTTGGGGTTCGGGCGAGATGCGACGAGCGTCCCGTCTGGATGGTGCTTGGGTTTAGGCTCCAGGGCGCTGTCGGGTTACGAGAGTCCTGGGTCCGAGTGGGAGCCCCTACTCCCGCCGCAGATCCGCGGAGGAAAACAATGCGACCGCCCGGAGCTCTGGGCTCGGCCCCAGCCGCCCCGCCCGCCTCCTGGACGGACCCACCTCCGGCCCGCCTCTCGGTCCCTGCGACCAATAGGATGCTCATCGGCGGGCTAGACACCGCCTTCCCGCCACCTCTCCACCAATAGTAATACAGGGGGAGGGGCGCTGAGCGCACGGTCCACCCATAGCCAAGCGGAGAGGGTGAGCTGGAGACCAGATGGAAAGACCCACGGACAGTGGCTGAGACGCCGGCACGAGACACACAGATGGAGACAGACTGACAGAGACGAGTTCCTGGGCAGAAGTGTCCCAGAAAGTCAGGAGGACAATCTGAGAAGAGAGACAGGAAACCAGGGGGCCTCAGCTGGGCTGGGCTGTCAGAGCCTGCGCGATCCTCTCTCACTTCCAGCAGCTACTTAGGCGACCCTGCTCCCTAGGGAGTCTCCCGCCTTAGTCTCTCCGCGTTTCTCCTGGCTAAGCTTCTGCCTGTGTCTCCTTTGCTTCCCCATATGCTTTCTCTGGTTCACGTTCATCCCGAGCCCAATATGAAGGCCTGCAAGTAATTTGGGGGTGGAGGCCTGAGAAACGAAAAAAGTGTCCTCCGGTTTCTCGTGCGCTCCTCATCTCTTCCCTCCCGACCTCTACAGTCAGAACAGGTCGGCCTTGAGCCACCACGCCAGGAAGCTAGGGGGCTGGCAGTCAGGAGACAGTTGACAAAAGAGGACAGGTAGGAAGGCTGACGCTCAAAGCCGGACTAACACTAGAGAAATACAGAGACCTGAAAGGGTCTGCCCGAACCCCATAGATGCAAGATTAGTGTGCATAAATGCACCTCCTTAAAAGGCCTCTGGACAAACCCCCAAACGGCAAAACTGTTCCTTATCCCACGCCCCAGTAAAGAGCCTCCAATACGAGGAATGTCAGTGAAGAGGAAGTGAGGAAGTATGAGGCTACTTCAGACAATGCTGCCTAGCTGCCACCTTGGGATTGCCTGCTAAGATTTTTCCCTGCGTGGGGCTAGGACAAAAGATATTTTCAAAATTCCCAGGAATGTAGGTGGTCTGGGAGACACTGGCATTCTCAGAGAGTGTCGTCTGAGTGGGCACTTTCACCCACCGTTTGTTCTCTGGTTTGGAGAAAAAAACACGGAGTTGCCGATTTCTACAGCAGCCTTAACTGAATGGGAACCCAAATAGAATGAATATGTCGCCAGCGAGACTATGCCCTGCAGTGAGTAAGATTCACACTCAGACATGAACACAAAACGGACTCAAAGATTTAAGGTCAGGGGACGCAATGAGATACACAGAACGAGAAAAGGATGAGTCCTAAACGTGGTAACTGCTGAAGGGGCCTGGCTCCAAAGCAATTTAGCAGACAGTAAAATTAGAGAACATAGGCCAGCAAAATGGCCTAATGGATAAGATTTTTTGTTTGAAAACCCTGAGGTCCTGAGCTCAATGCCCAGAACCACTGTTGGGAGGGGAGAACCAACTCTCAAAAGTCGTGTCTGACCTCCACCCACACTGTAGCGTTCTGACACTCATCACACGCATAGGGATGTTAAATAAGAAGAAAACAGTAGTTAGGGCTGGGCCTACTGGCACACCTTTGATCCTAACACTCAGGAGGCAGAGGACATTTGAGAATCTCTGTGAGTTTGAAGCCAGAGCCTGGTCTAAATAGAGATTTCTACACAGCCAGGACTACACAGAAAAACTCTGTCTTGAAAAACAAAAGAAAGAGAATTAGGGAATCGTCTGAAGATTGTAAAGAAGTTTTAAGAGAAAGATAGGCAAACGTGTTTCCTAGCTTCTAGAATGGGATTTGGATATTCAAATATGTACTTACTAGATAGGTTAGTATATATAGATCAAAACATAATTGCATGCCAAACAGTGGTGGCACATGCATTTAATCCCAGCACTCAGGAGGCAGAGGCAGGTGGATCTCTGTAAGTTCAAGGCTAACCTGGTCTACAGAGAGAGTTCCAGGAGAGCCAGAGCTACACTGAGAAACCCTGTATTGAAAACCCATACAAACAAACAAAACACATTATTCCTTCAAGTTTTAATACAGATCAAACCTTAATTCAATGCAATAAGTATTAAACAATTCATGCACAGTTTATTGTGACATATCATCCTAGTCTTTAAAAATAGGACTCCCATGAACTGGAAAGATGGCTCAGTGGGTAAAGACATCTGCAGCCAAACCTGGAGGTATGGCTAAGCTGTAGGGCATGCACAAAACCTGGGTTCTGTCCCCCGCACAGTGTAAATCAGTTGGAGGCAGGATCAGAGACTCAATGTTATCTGTCACTATCTATCTGAGTTAAAACAAGATCTACATTTACTAGGTGATTAAAAAGCAATAGCAGGATGGAGAGATGATGAAGTGGTTGGCAGCACTGAGGAGGCAGAGGCAGAAGGACCTCTGTGAGTGTGAGACCAGACTAGTCTATATGGGGTCCAGGAGAGCAAGGGTTACAAAATAAATGAGTGAATCAACAAGACAAAACAAAAACACACATACACATAAAATAAAAAATAAATCTAAATAAATTTCAAAAAATGTAAAGAGCTATGCCCAAAAGCCTGTCGGGGCCGGACTATCTGGAGCTCATAGTTTGCCGATGGAGGAGCCGGGCAGAGGAATTCAAGGCCAGCCTCCGCATTTCTTGATGTTTGCAAGAAGTATTGGAAACATTTTAATTACTTTTTTGTTCAGTGCTGGGGAAAGAAACCGAAGCCCTTGATAATATACTAAGTAAACATTCTCCCACTGGATTCTAGTCCCTGCTCTTTGCTGATGTTTTATCTGGAGGGGGAGGGAGCTTTGATGGGAGTCAGCCCGAAGAGAGGAGATAGTGTTCCTAGGAGTCTGTGTTTAAGCAGAAGCTTTTCCTTGGTAAATACACAGCCTAAAGTGTAGACAGCAAAAGGTCACGCGAGGCTGTGTGTACAAAAGACACTGGTTCTGAACAGGAAAAGTGAAAGGGGAACCTTGTTAGAGGAGGATGGATCATCAAGGTGAGCTGGATAAAACAATTTGTGGGGGGAGGTAGGGTATATTGTTTTAAGTTCCTTAGTAAGGGAATAACTTGTCAAAGTGTCTTGTTCTTTTTGGTTTTGGTTGCTTTTTGTTTTTTAGGGGGTGGTTTTTTTGTATTTTTGCTTTTGTTTTGCTTTCTTTATTGAGACAAGATTCCTCTATAACTTTGGAGCCCTCGTGGACCCCACTCTGTAGACCAGGCTGGCCTCGAACTCACAGAGATCCATCTGCCTCTGCCTCCCAAGAGCTGGGATTAAAGGCCTGCCGGCATCATGCCTGGCAAATAAGTAACCTTTTTTTTTCCCAGACAGGGTTTCTTTGTGTAGCCCTGGCTGTCCTGGAACTCACTCTGTACACCAGGCTGACCTCAAACTCACAGAGATCCTCCTACCTCTGCCACCAGCACAATAATTCTTAGGAGACATGGGGGAAAAAAAACAAGGGACTTGGGGAGACAGCTCACTGGATAAATGTGCTTGCCACCAAGGCTGATGACCTAATTCAGGTCCTGGAACCCATATGGTAGAAGAGTTCTAGCTCCCAAAAATTGTCCTCTGACCTCCACGTATGCACAATGCATGCTGTGAGTACACACAAACACGTACAAACAGAACAAATGAGTCAATGCTAGAGAGAGAAAAGAAAAACAAAGTCCTCACAAACTGGACTCTTAACTTTAGGATCTCTAAATTCAAATATTACAGTCTCTGGTTCCTTACAAATAGCTACTTCAAATATTCTATTTTTCACCTCAAATTCTATCCTATTTCACTTCCTGCTCATCTCAACAGAACCTCTTACCCATATTCAGAAAAAAAGAGGCAAAAAGTGATCATTTTGCCAGGCGGTGGTGGCGCACACCTTTTATCTCAGCACTCGGGAGGCAGAGGCAGGCAGATCTCTGTGAGTTCGAGGCCAGCCTGGGCTACAAGAGCTAGTTCCAGGACAGGCTCCAAAGCTACAGAGAGAAACCCTGTCTGGAAACAGACAAATGATAAAAATGATAATTTCATCAGTTTTTTTTGTCTCCTACAGATGCACTTGTCTGTATCCTGACCGGTGGAAGAGGCATCCACATCCCCTTTCTGCCCCCATGTATGCATGGGTGTGAGAGTGTGTATGCATGTATCTGTGCATGCATTTGTGTGTGCTAATGAATGCATGCATATAAGTGTGTGTGTGCATGCATGTATATTGTTTGTGATAGTGTATGTATTGTGTGAATGTATGTATTAACATGTGCATGTGTGTGTGACTCTCAGCTTTGAACATTTTGGGGGAGTGGGGGTTGAGACAGACAGGATTTCTCTGTGTAGCCCTGACTGTCCTGGCACTCGCTCTGTAGACCAGACTGGCCTTGAACTCACAGAGATCTACCTGCCTCTGCCTCCCGAGTGCTGGGATTAAAGGCATGAGCCACCCCTGCTGGGCAGTTTTAAGATACATCCCAGCCTTTCTTACTCTCTCTCTTTTTTCAAATACATATACATACATATATGTATACACACACATATCTTGAAACAAAGTCTAACTAAATCGTGTAGGCTGACTTCTAGTCCAGATTGGCCTTGAAATTTCAAGCCTCCTGTGCCAGCCCTCCAAGTAGCTGGAACCCTAGGTCAGTGCCACCACACCCCAGCATCCTTCTCGACATTCCATGCAGAATGTCCGCTTTGGTCAGCAGCTCCTGTCGGGCACAGAAACCAGCTGACAGCAGACTTCAACGTCTGTCCTACACTTTCAGAACTGTATCTGTGCACGCGTCCCCGCGTAAGCCCAACTCCGTGTGAAGGACAGCTTCTGGAAGTCGGTGCTCTCCTTCCACCTTGCCAAGCAAGTCTCTCATTTCCGCTGCTGTGCTGTGCACTCCGGGCAAACTGGCTTTTGAGCTCAAGGGTGGTTTCTCCCGTCTCCTTCCCATAGCTGCTTAGGATTGTGGGCCCCAGGATGCCCGCCTCTACATCTGGCTTCTTACATGAGTCTTGGGCAGCTGCAGTCATCAGGACCTTAGCACTTCTACCTCGAGCCATCGTCCCAGACAGACGTTTGTTTTTGTTTTGAAGCAGGGTCTCACGTGGCCCCTGTACAGATGACCTTGAGTGTCCAAGCCCTCTGCCTTTTCTCACCAGGCCAGGCTGATAAGTATTCATTGTTAACACATTAGTTGAAAAACAATTATACTATTTTTTTTCTACTTAGGAACATAATTCTACATCTTTAAATTCCTCCTCTTATTTATTTGAGACCGAGTCTCAGTTTGTTCCTCAAACTGACCTCCAAATTCCCAGGCAGGTTTAAACGATCTTCCTGCCTCAGTCACCAGAGTACCTGGGACTATGGGGATAGTCCCACTGTATTTAGCACCCATTCTTTTTAAATTGTCTTATTTACTAGAGTTACAATTTTTGGTGGTGGCGGTTGAGAAAGAGTCTCACTCTGTAGCCCAGGCTAGCCTGGTGCTTTCTATGTAGACCAAAGTAGCCTCAAGTCCTGACAGTTTTCCTGTCAGCCCCGAGTGCTGGGGTTCCAGGTGTGGAGTGCCAAGTCTCCCTCCGATGACCACTGCTCTGAGCGAGCGTCTGACTGGGTCTTGTCATCTTCCTGTCTCAGCCTCTAAGTGCTGGGACCACAGACTTAGGCCACCACCGGAGCCCTTCGCTCCTTTATTTTTTTAGATTTACTTTATGTGCGTGTTTTGCCTGCATGCATGTATGTGTACTACATGTGTGCAGTGCCTGTGGATGTCAGCAGAGGCTGCTGGATCTCCTGAAGCAGAAGTTGTAGGTGGGTGTGATGTGGATGCTGGGAACTGAACCCAGGTCCTCGCAGGAGCAGCCAGTGCTCCTAACTGCTGAGCCATCTCAGCAGTCCATTCTTTTCTGTATGTTTAATTCTTTCCTTATGGTTTTGTTTGCCCATTTGTTTTGTTTGTTTGTTGTTGTTGTTATTTTGTTGGTTTTTTTTTTTTCCAAGATAGGGTTTCTCTGTGTAAAAGAGCCCTGGCTATCCTGGAACTCACTCTGTAGGCCAGGCTGGGCTCGAACTCACAGAGATCGCCTGCCTCTGCCTCCCAAGTGCTGGGACTAAAGGCATGTACCACCACACCCGGCTTTTCTTTTCCACTGACATCTTTCCTTCAATGTGTGTGTGTGTGTGTGTGTGTGTGTGTGTGTGTGTGTGCGCGCGCGCGCGCGAGTATGCGTGTGCACATGTGTGTTTCAGTGTGTCCCAGCATTTTGGAGGTAGAGGCAGAAGAATCAGGAATTGAAGACTAACCTGGGCAACCTGTAGGAGAAATAATTTAGGAGGCTGAAGTAGGCAGGAGGCAGGAGGATTATGGGGAGTTTAGGGATATAATGTGAGCTCCTGTCTCAAAATAAGCGAGGGCTACACTGCAGCTCCTTACTGAAGTGCTGCCCAAAACACGCCAAAGCTCTGGGTCAGCCAGGTTTTCAGATGGCCATAGTAGCACATGTCTACAATTCCAACGGAGGAGAGCCTGAGCTTGAGGCAACAGTGTATCAAAAGCAAAACAGAATGAGAACTCCAGACTTTCTCTTGGTCCATGTCTGCATTTTGTGTGTGACTTCTGCGTGACAAACTGTTGCTGGATTATTTCCTGGGTTCTCATTAATCCTGAATCACTTTTCCTTTTGCTTCCTCCAGTTCCCAGAGTTTGTTGTCACCAAGGCTGCCAATGACGTCCTGGTCACAATCGGCTCTTGAACAGCTTTTCAGCCTTCATCCCTTTGTCCCCAGTATGGCATTCGACCCCACTGACCTCTCTCCTTCCTTAAAATCTTCTCCCTTTGACCTCAGAGGGTTCTTTTTCTCTTGACAAAGACAAGTGGCTTGATAAATATTTCTCAAATCTGTGAACAGCTTCGTCGACCTCGCCTTAAGTGTGGGTGGTCTCTAGGGTCACACCCCTGGGCAGCTCCTCTGGGGTGTATTCTCCTCCGCCAAGACAATCCCCACCCGCTTGCTTCAATGACTGACTGAGAGCCTCTCACCAAGAACCCAGGGTCCAGCTCAGGTCTTCTGCTGTGCATGAGTTCCCCACTTAGACAAATACCTGCTGGCTATTTCCATTTCAGCTCTAAGATGTACTCACCACTCAGTCTAAAAATGGGATTAGCCAGGGGTGGTGGCACAGGCCTTTAACCCAGCATTCAGGAGGCAGAGGCAGGTGGATCTCTGTGAGTTCAAAACCAGCCTGGTCTACAGAGTGAAGGCCACATAGTGAGACTGTCTCTAACTAACTAAATTAGAAAAAAAAAAAAAGGAAATTTGCTCTTCCTGTTCCTCATCATGGCACAGGATCAGGCTGAAAGGAGCTTCATAGTCACAAGCTTTGGCATCAGGAGAAATTAAAAGACCGCTCTTCACTGCGCAGCAGGGCCTGGGCAGAAGGAATCCTGGCAAAGCTATGAAGATAACTTCCCAGATGCTAGAGATGCCAGGTTTGGGGTCTAGGAATACACCGACCTGGGTATCAACTACCAACTACGATTCAAGCATTCGGATCCAGGGCATGAACTACTTTTTTTGTTTGTTTGGCTGGTTAGTTTTTGTTTTTTTTTTCTTTTTTTTTTTTTCAAGACAGGGTTTTTTCTGTATAGTCTTGGTTGTCCTAGAACTCACTCTGTAGACCAGACTGGCCTTGAACCACAGAGATCCACCTGCCTCTGCTTCCTGAGTGCTGGGATTGAAGGTGTGTGTCACCAGGCCTGGACTTCTGTATGGTTCTGGGCAGGCCAGGTTTCATCGGCACAGACTACAATGGAGTCAGACTCAGAACCAGTGAAGAGGCCACGCGCTGGCTCCCACAGAAGTATAAGGAGTTATGTCCTGGCGAGTAAATTCTACCCAGAAGGTCAATACATTCTTCTCAGAGAAATATAATAAACAAAAACAGGAATTTTGGTTAAACAGCAACAAGCAGGGTCTCACTCAGCGGTCCTGCCAGCCTGGAGCTCCTCGTGTCTGTGTATCATCGTGTGGCCACACCCACGATTTCCTTAGTGTCTGCAGAGTTCACACGGCCATTGCGAGCAGCCACACCCAGCGGGCCGCGTGTCTTTTGTCTTCTTATCCCAAGCATTTAGTTATAATGTCTGGCAATCAATAAGTAAAGGAATAAGTAAAAGTATCAAAGATAGAAAGGGGCAAGGCAGGGTGGGATAGATTACAAACCGTGTACCGCCTCCATCTTTGTCAGGCGGAATTCCTGCCTGACTGAGGAAAGAGATCTTCACCATGCTGAACCTCAGCTGGATTAAGGACAAGCCAGTGATGGCTGTCATACTTAGTATATGAAGCCCTGAGTTCAGACTCTTTTTTTTTTTTTTCGAGACAGGATTTCTCTGTAGCTTTGGAGCCTGTCCTAGAACTAGCTCTTGTAGACTAAGCTAGCCTCGAACTCAAAGGGATCAGCCTGTCTCTGCCTCCTAAGTGCTGGGATTAAAGGTGTGTGCCACTACTGCCCAGCAAGCTCAGTCTCTAGCCATGAGCTTAAAGTGAGCCTGAGCTACATACAACAAAACAAAAATCAAACGATGGACTCTGATTTGTGGCTCCTCTGGCAGCATATTTAATAAACTCTTTCACTTTAAAAATTCAATAACAAGGGGCTGGAGAGATGGCTCAGTGGTTAAGAGCATTGCCTGCTCTTCCAAAGGTCCTGAGTTCAATTCCCAGCAACCACATGGTGGCTCGCAACCATCTGTAATGGAGTCTGGTACCCTCTTCTGGCCTGCAGGAATACACACAGACAGAATATTGTAAACATAATAAATAAATAAATAAATAAATAAATATTAAAAAAATTCAATAACAAGCCTGGCAGAGGTGGCACAAGCTTTTAATCCCAGCACTTGGGAGGCAAAGGCAGGCGGATCTCTGCAAGTTTGAGGCCAGCCTGGTCTACAGAGTAAATTCAAGGACAGCCAGCACTACACAGTGAAGCCCTGTCTTGAAAAACCAATAAATAAATAAAATATAAAACCCAAAAGATATCATTTAACTTTGTTTTCTTTTTGAGACAGGATCTCACTATGCAGCCCCACTGGGTCTTGAACTCTCCAAGTAAACTAGGCTGGCCTTAAACTCACAGAAATTGACCTGCCTCTGTCTCTGGAGGGCATGGATTAAAAGTATGTGCCCCCACACCAGGCTATCATTTAATCTTTTAAAACGTCTTTGTATGCATGTATGTATGTGAATTTAGTTTTGGAGAAGGTTTCACTTCACAGCCCAGGTTGGTCCGCTCAGCAAGTTTCCTGCCCCAGTCTCCTGAGGGCTAGCCTTACTGTGAATATCGGGGGGATCGAGAGTGCTCACAGACGTAAATCAGACCGTGTGCTTAGACTTTTGTTCTTGCTCTTTGAAGCAGGGGGTCATGTAGTCCGGGCTGCCTGAAACACACTGTGGAGCCAAGACAGCTCATCTTCCTTCTCTACTGCCACAGCACTGGCAGTAGAGACCTGTGCCACCACACCCATAGCCTAAAACTCAGGAACACAGTGAAGACCCCAAAGCCAGAAGATCTGTAATCAATACCGTCTGCTCCTCATCTACACGGCCAAAATGCTAGTTTTCTTTTTTTCTTTCTCAAGATGCTTTCTCTGTGGTCCTGGAACGCACACTAGAGAGAAGGCTGCCCTTGAGCTCAGAGATCCGCCTGCCTCTGCCTCCCACATGTGTGCCAGGATCACCGCCACTCCACGTTAGTTTCCAGTGGTTTATATTTTGATTTTCCTGGTCTTTTCATGCTAACTCCCATTGTTATTAGTTTTTTATTTCTTTGTTTCTTTTTTTTTTAATTTTCAAGACAGGGTTTCCTCTGTAGCTTTTTTTGGTTCCAGTCCTGGAACTAGCTCTTTTTTTTTTTAAAGATTTTATTTATTTATTATGTATACAGTATTCTCAGTATTCTGTCTGAAGGTATGCCTTCAGTCCAGAAGAGGGCACCAGATCTCATTGCAGATGGTTGTGAGCCACCATGTGGTTGCTGGGAATTGAACTCAGGACCTTTGGAAGAGCAGGCAG
>NC_022022.1:3447898-3449407 GCF_000317375.1 Microtus ochrogaster
TTTTTTAAAAAAATATTTATTTATTTATTTATTTATTTATTTATTTATTTATTTATTTATTATGTATACAATATTCTGTCTGTGTGTGTGCCTGAAGGTCAGAAGAGGGCACCAGATCTCATTACAGATGGTTGAGAGCCACCATGTGGTTGCTGGGAATTGAACTCAGGACCTCTGGAAGAGCAGGCAATGCTCTTAACCTCTGAGCCATCTCTCCAGTCCCCTCCTTGTTATTTTCTAAGTTTATTTTAATTGTGTGCTGGGTTCAGCTCCTACTGGAACTGCTTATGCATTAAAGAGGAGCTCAGGATACAGCTCAGCGGCAGGACATTTGCCTGGCGCACACAGGCCCTGGGCAAATTTCCCGGCAAGGTGAAAATAAAAGGGCGGGAGGGTGTGGGGCGGAGTGGCCATACACACCAAAGCTCAGCACTCTGTCAGGGTCAGAAAGCTCTGTGAGTGCAGGGTCAGCCTGTCTACAAAGAAGCCATGCATGACGGCAGGAGTCAGAGGCAAGTGGATGTCTGTGGGTTTGAGGCCAGACTGGTCTACAGAGTGAGTTCCAGGACAGCCAGTGCTGTTACACAGAGAAAGCCTGTCTCAAAAAGCAAAAGCAAAAATAAAACAATAAAAGTCAAACCTTCTCATAAGAACAATATCATGTAACTGTCATTGGCTACCATTTCTTCCTTACCATTGTCTTTGTGTGTGTGTTCACCCCTGTGCATATGTATGCGTGTATATATAGAGGTCAGAGGTCAACCTGGGGTGTCTTTTCTCAAGTGTCAGCACACCCTACCACCCCACTTTTTTTGATATAGGGTCTTACTATGTAGTCCTGGTTGAACTTGAGACACACCAGACTGGCTTTAAACTCAGAGGTCCACCTGCCTCTGGGATCAAGGGTGTGTGCTACCACACCTAGAGCACCCTTATTTTGTAAGACAGGGTCTCTCATTGTCCGGCAGCTAGCCAAGCGAGCCAAGCTGTCTGTTCTGGCCAGTGAGCCACAGCAATCTCCTGTCTCTGCCATCCCAGTGCTCAAGATTAACGTGTACACCATCTGACCTTTTTCTTTTTCTTTTTTTTAATTTGGGTTACGGGGATTGAACTCAGCTTACCTGGCCAGCAGCTTCCTAAGCAAGTTTCCTGACAGCCTCTTATCTCCTGACCCAGGAGGTGTCCATGAGCAGGGTAAGGCACAGATGCCCTCATGTGTTCATGGTCTGGTAGTTAATAAAGTCACACATGACAATGGGGAGGTGTGGGGCATGGGAGGTGGCTCGGTGGGTAGAGTGCTTGCGGTACAGATGTGGAGACCTGAATTTGAATTTGGATCCCTTGAACCCACCAAAAGCCACATGTCACGGTGGTATGGGTGCTGGGGGAAGGAGGCTCAGGAGAATCCCAGCGGCTCAATGGTGACCCCAGCTCCCGTAGAAGACGCCACTGTCAACTCTCAATGGTGACCCCAGCTCCCGTAGAAGACGCCACTGTCAACTCTCAATG
>NC_022022.1:3449662-3450361 GCF_000317375.1 Microtus ochrogaster
AGAAGACGCCACTGTCAACTCTCAATGGTGACCCCAGCTCCCGTAGAAGACGCCCACTGTCAACTCTCAATGGTGACCCCAGCCCCCGTAGAAGATGCCCACTGTCAACTTCTGGCCTCACACTGTCACACACGCTCCTGTGGGGCAGTCTGTGAGCAGTCTGGAAAACGAGGACAGCCTGTGAGATACACACCTGTGACCCCAGAATTCACTCAGAAGGCCGAGGCATGAGGGCTAATACCTGGAGGATGAGTGGGAGGATACGGGGGGCACCAGCTGGGAGGTGGGGAAAGTTCTTGGCAGAGGGGTCAGAAGTGTGAGGCCTAACACAGAGGAAGAGGCGGCCGCAGACCCCGCAGGGTACACTGGAACAGGAAAGCACCGACACGGCTACAGCAGTGCAGGAAAGGACAAGCGGGGGGCTGGAGAGCTGGCTCAGAGGTTAGGAGCACGACCTGCCCTTCCAGGGGTCCTGAGTTCAATTCCTAGTAACCTCATGTTGGCTCACAACCATCTGTACTGAGATCTGGTGCCCTCTTCTGCTGTGTAGGCATGCACGCAGACAGAACACTATATATGTAATAGGTATATCTTTAAAAAAAAAAACAAAATAAGTTTTTTTTATTTTTATTTTATTTTATTTTATTTTTTTGGTTTTTTCAAGACAGGGTTTCTCTGTGGCTTTGGAGCCTGTCCTGG
>NC_022022.1:3450461-3455688 GCF_000317375.1 Microtus ochrogaster
AACTAGCTCTGTAGACCAGGCTGGTCTCGAACTCACAGAGATCCGCCTGCCTCTGCCTCCCGAGTGCTGGGATTAAAGGCGTGCGCCACCATCGCCCAGCATAAATAAATTTTAAAAAGACATAGAAGATTAGTGTCTGTGTGTGTGCAAACACATGTCTAGGACCGTGCGCATGCAGGACACTCTGTCAGAAGAGAGCACTGGGCCCCTGGAGCTGGAGGTATGGCTGGATTTCACTTTGCAGCCCTGGAGTTCACTCTCTAGACCAGGCTGGCCTCGAGCTTGGCGATCCCCCTGCCTCTGCCTCCTGAGTGCTGGGATTAAAGGTGTGCGTCACCACTGCCTGGCAAAACAGTTTCTTTATGTAGCCTTGGCTGTCCTAGACCTCTTGTAGACCAGGCTGGCCTCGAATTCACAGAGATTCCCCTGGCCTTTGCTTCCCGAGTGTTGGGATTAAAGGCCTTGTCCAACACCGCCCAGCCCACTGCTAGTCTCTTAATGGCAAATACTTTCGCCTCACAGGCGCCCTCGTTTCCTAGACCCTCTAAGGGCTGCCAGGCGCTGTACTTGATCCACTAGTGTTTCAGTTCGATACTGACACCTGCTGGTCACATATGGCTCAGCAGCCTTAACCCTGGCACCTGCTTCCTGCCCGTACTGGAGGCCAGGACAGGCTGTGCCAATCTTACCTGCCCGAGCCTGAAGATACTTGTGATAACGCTGTTCTTCCGCACCACTCAATGACCTTCAGCGCTTCCCTCACCGACCCCCCATATTAAAAATCTTAAAAATCCGGACTCTGCATCGTTCTCAGTACCACAAGAATATTAGGCAGCAAGAAAGAAGCAGTTGAGGCAGAGGGTGTGCAATCGGCCCCTCCCACCTCAGAGTCCGTGCTTCCTACAGAATTCCATTCCTTCAGACCTTTGTCTTATTTCTAGGTTGCTCTCGGGACTCGGGCCTTCGTGGTGACAGTGATGATGAACCGGAGGTTGAGAGTAGGTGGGCGGGGCTTGGGGTGGGGCTAGACCAAAGGGCCTCTTAGGAGCTTCTCCATTCTGTTAGCTCTCAGAACAACCGAGGCGAGACTGGCACCCAGCACCCAGCAGGTGAGAGGGTGGCTGTGAGAGAAGGGCACGTTTTGGGGTGACAGTGCGGGATACTCCTACCCATTTACCCTGACCTTCCTTTCTGTATTGGGGAATCCTTGAGTCCCCACGAGAACCACTGTAGCGGATGGGGCAAGGCATATCTGGAAGAGAGACCTGGCCTTGGATGAGGGCTGAGTGCAGGCTAAGGGAATGGAGGTGCACAGTGGGGCATGGCGGAGGTTTAGAGACGTAAAGTCTCTTTGGGCATGGAAGGACAGTGGCACAGAGGGAAAGCTTAGCTAGGCTCAAGGGTCACGGGGATGACGACGTAGAGGCTAGAAAGAGAAGGCCAGAGACAGAGAGACCTTGAGAGGACAGGGACCTAACTGGAGATGGCAGTAGGCGCAATGGGGGGCCAGGACGGCAGGAAGGCTCATATGGAGCAGTCACCCCCACTGTGGAGGGCAGTCCTACCGAGCCCAGGGCAAGCCAGGAACAAATCAAGGCTACAGCTTCCCGGTGGAGTGGTTCAGCTGGAGGACAAAGCCCCTTGGCTAGTCTCCCTCTGCCTCTTCAGACTCCCATTTTCATTTGGGGGAGAGGGTGAGGTTGCTCCTCATTGCGGTCACAGCCACATCCTGCAGAGCAGGGGAGGGGGAAGTAAGAAGCAAAACAAGCAGAAGCACAGTGGAGGACCATGGCCTCGCCTTAGGCACCGGCTCCACCACCAGGAGGGCCTCAGCTCCAACCCCACTGCTGCCGCCCAGCCTTCCTCAGTGGGCTGACACCTCATTGGTACCACTCCTTGACAGAAGGGGCTTTGGGGGGATTATTTAACTTGTAGCCTAATATTTTTTACAATTGTTTTATTTTAAATTATGTATATGAGTGTGGCTGGGGAGGCCAAAGGTGTTGATTCCCCTGAGGCTGGAGTTATGGGCAATGGTGAGTCGCCTATGAGTGTGTGGGTCAAGACACCTCTCCCGCTCCTCGAAGCCGGTTTCTCATTTACTAGGACAAGTAGCTTAAGTTCTCTTAGCCTTGCTGGGCGGTGGTGGCGCATGCCTTTAATCCCAGCACTTGGGAGACAGAGGCAGGCCTGCTCTATAGAGCGAGTTCCAGGACAGGCTGGACTATACAGAGAAACCCTGTCTCAAACAAACAAACAAGAAGTTCTCTTAGCCTGGAGACTGGAAACCGAGACAGTTCATATTAAGCACCTGCACACAGTAGGCCTCTGAAAATGCCAAGTGCTCCCCCACCCCCCACGAGACAGGATTTCTCTGTTTAACAGCTCTGGCTGTCCCGGAACTCACTCTGTAGACCAGCCTGGGCTTGAACTCACAGAGATCCGCCTGCCTCTGCCTCCCAGGTGCTGGGACTAAAAGTGTGTGCCACCACCACCTGGCACCAAGACTTCTTATTAGGATTCTAGAGACCCATATAATCCCACTTCTTTAAGGTTCTATGGTACCCTACTGACATGGGCTTTTTTGATCTGAAGCCTGGAGACACGAGGGTAGTGCCTATGTTTCTTGATGCAGGATACACATTTAGCATCCATAACTGATATCTGTTCAAATTTCCTGCCAAATGGGCACTAGGCTCTCCATCATGGCAGTAGTTTCCTGCTCTAAGAACCCAATTATCGGGCTGGAGAGATGGCTCAGAGGTTAAGAGCACTGACTGCTCTTCCAGGGGTCCTGAGTTCAATTCCCAGCAACCACATGGTGGCTCAGGGCCATCTATAATGAGATCTGGTGCCCTCTTCTGGGGTGTAGGTACACAGGCAGAACACTGTACATAATACATAAATAAATCTTAAAAAGAAAAAAAAAGAACCCAATTATGACCACGCTCCTCTGGCCAAGGCTCTCCCTGCTCCTCTGTGCTGTTTTGGAGAGGCACAAGTCTGAGTTTACAGAAATAAAGGGAAAAGCAGAAGCAAGGCTTACAGGATGGAGGGGCCCCATGGGGAGAGGGAAGACAAAGCAGCCAAAAGAAAGAAAATGGGGACAAGCCATTTCTCTCTCTTTCTCTAAGGACGCCTGTGGCCTCTTGTAGGGACTGACCACATACCCACCCCGGTGCCATGGAGTCCTTCAGCTCGAAGAGTCTGGCGCTACAAGCAGAGAAGAAGCTACTGAGTAAAATGGCTGGTCGGTCCGTAGCTCATCTCTTTATCGACGAGACCAGCAGCGAGGTGTTAGATGAGCTTTACCGTGTGTCCAAAGAGTACACGCACAGCCGGCCCAAGGCACAGCGGGTGCTCAAAGACCTCATCAAGGTGGCTGTCAAGGTGGCCGTGCTGCACCGCAGTGGCTGCTTTGGCCCTGAGGAGCTGGCTCTGGCTACACGCTTTCGCCAGAAGCTGCGGCAGGGCGCGATGACCGCGCTCAGCTTTGGTGAGGTGGACTTCACCTTCGAGGCTGCTGTGCTAGCAGGCCTGCTCAGAGAGTGCCGGGACATTCTGTTGGAGCTGGTGGAGCACCACCTCACCCCCAAGTCACATGACCGCATCAGGCACGTGTTTGATCACTACTCTGACCCTGACCTGCTCTCAGCCCTCTATGGGCCCGACTTCACTCAGCACCTGGGCAAGATATGTGACGGGCTCCGAAAGCTGCTGGATGAGGGGAAGCTCTGACTGGACTCTGGCAAAATGACTGATCGGGCTTTCTAACCCTGCTCAAGCGCTTTTCAATCCCTGGCTTCATTCTCCCCCAAGGCTGTTGATGCCCAGGCCGCTCCCACCCACAACTGCTGGCAGAGCACAGCAATGGGCCGACTGAGGTGGCTCTCCCATCCCGTGCCAGCAAAGGAAACAGCTGACTGAGGAAGATGAAGTGAAACTCGGGTCTGCTTCTCCCAGGAGAACTGCCCGAAACGGGATCCTCCTCTTCCACGAACCCAAGGAAGGGGGCACGGAAGGCCAGAAGCAGGAAGGCGGCGGTCAGGCCTCTAGATCTCCTCGAGCTGGAGGGAGCCCTTGGACACATACCAGAGGCTGGGTTCCAAAGTCTCTAGAAGGAGCTGGGGGAGGGGAGGCACAGGGGAAATAAAACCACTAAAACACGCGCAGGGGTCACTGTTTAATCTCTCCAGCTCCACACTCAGGCTGGACATAGAGGCGAGGACTCATCTCGCCGGTTCCCACTTGGGAACAGAAGCAGGCAGCCTCCAGTACTACTGAGCTGCCATGCCTATTCTTCAGCTTCAGGAACAAAGACACACTGTACTGCAGATCGGGCCTACCGATTACAAAGAGATATGAGGTGAGGAACACAGGCAGGCTGGGGTGTGCTCTGCAACTGCCTCCTGCACCCCAAGGCATCCTCTTCCACCCCTTAGCCCAGCAGGAGAGGGAAGAAGGTGAAGGGGTGGACTGGGAGGCAGTCAGTACCCCGCCCCACTGCTTCCTCTCAGAGCCAAGAACTGTCAAGAGTCAGAGGGACTGCTCACTTAGGACCCTACCTTGAGCGCAGGGAAAGACTCAGCCCGTCCAGTCCATCAGTCTCTGTGGTGAGTGTCACTGACTCTCCTGGCCTCAGTAGCGTGCTCGCTAGGGAGGCGAGAGGCGGGAAGGGTAAGCAGCCCGCTCCCAGCTCTGGCTTTCCCTCTCTTCAATGATACAGAAATCACATTATTTCAGTTAAGAGGAGGAGGGAGTTAGATATAGCAAATAAATATTACTTCAATATAGCACCAAATAAATTAGGTAACGTCATTAAACATGGGGGTGGGGGTCCTCTGCTTCCCTGCTCTAACCCAGGGAATGGTGGAAGAGACAGTAAGGCTGTTAAAGGAGCCTTTGAATCTAAAGCACAACGCTAGATTCAGCCCAAGAACTGGGAAGAGTTCTGTTCCCATTCCCAACTCTTGGCAAAAAGTGTCCCCAGCTGAGGAAATCTTGACAGAGCTGGGCAAGATGGCCGGAGAGGAATGAGGCAGGCTGGGAAGCTCTGCTTTTGAGCCTCACCTTAGACTCCTCCCAGCTCAACTGTTCCTTCCCAGCCTGCTTCTTGCATCAGTCCGGGGACATCAGAGTTTGAAGATCTCATCCTCCTGATCCCGCAGTATTTGGGTCCGGGAAGTCCGGGTCAGTGGTACCGTCAGAGTTTGAAGATCTCATCCTC